>NW_015506404.1:261043-290236 GCF_001515645.1 Sinocyclocheilus grahami
AGGAATAGCATAACTGAAAACTAAAAGGTTTTACCAAATTAAATCCTAAATAAGAGGAAATTATAAAAAAATTAATAAAAATGTTTTAATACTTCATATTTTAGTAAGTTGATTAATCACAGTACATTAAGACAATTGTTATATTAAAATTAGAAATATTATATTTAAACATGCAAATTATGCATTAAATATGCACTAATTTGCATACATTCATGTAAAACTGTAAAATTTGGTGCACGTAAGTGCTGCTGAAGTGGAGAAACAAACACATTTTGCAAAAATTACCTTTAAAAGAAATGTATTTGAAATATACAAACTCAAATAGTTAAAGTTTAATAAACACTTAAATGTGTATTTTATTTTATTTTTTGTATTTTTTAGTTTTATGGAAATCATGTTATGGAAGCAAAATAACACAAAAATAAATTGCGTAAAAACAATGGTTTTACCTGTAGCGTCTTACCTTAAACAATGAAATGAAATACTGACAATATTCACTGCATGTCAATACAAATATACTATCATTCACAACCACACATGAACAGATGTTAAGAGCAGCATGTTTGGCTCAAATGTTGGCGTGTATGTGGGCTGTGTGTGACAGACTGATGACAGACTGATGGTGATTGTAGGTTTGTTGGTGCTGATAGAGCGTTTGATCCCACAGGGAGAATTAGCTCATAATTAGTGAGCGTTTATTAAGTGGCAAAGGTCACTGACAGCGAACGTGTTGAAGCTGGAGAACCAGAGCCAGCAGAGCAGCTATAGTCACACTCAATCAATCACTGTTAGACACTGTTCATTTCATTGAGCACGTACATATCTCATTTTAAACTTATTTTACTTATGCAACTAGAAAAAAATGAGGTTTTATCCCAGAATTAATTATTTTATTCTTTAGAAATTGTTTGGATTGTGAAAAGTGGACATTACATACACTATTGTTCAAACGTTTGGAGTCAGTAATTTTTTTTTAGAATTTTTATTCATGCATAAAATTGATGAAAAGTGACAGTAAAGACATGTATATTGTTATAAAACATTTCTATAAATTTTAAATAAATGCTGTTCTTTTAATCTTTCTACTCATTAAAGAATCCTGAAAATAATGTGTCGTGGTCTCCAAAAAACAAATTCATCAGCACAACTGTTAACAACATTGATATTAATCATAAATGTTTCTTGAGCAGCAAATCAGCATATTAGAATGATTTCTGAAGATCATGTGACACTGCAGACTGGAGTAATGATGCTGAAAATTCAGCTTCGATCACAGAAATCAATTACATTCTAACAGATATTTACATAGAAAACCGCTGTTTTAAATTGTAAAAAATATTTAGCAATTATTACTGTATTTTTGATCAAATAAATGCAGCCTTGATGAGCAGAAGAGACTTCTTTCAAAAACATTACAAAAAAAACCAACAACCCCAAACTTTTGAATGCTACTGTACCTGGAACAAGAGGTACAGAATGAGAGCTAAAACAATGCCTACATAACTTATTGCCAATTGGTTAACATTTTTAATAGTCCACACAGCCTCAGACGTTATCTGAAAAGAACTGATTTTAGAGTGAAGTAAGAGCAAGTTATTACATATTCGATCAAATATAATGTGCACTGGTGCATATTATTCACTATAAGGCCAGCAGTGTGTATAAAGAAAGTAAACAGGGTGATTTTTGATTTCATGCTGACTTTAATGACATCCTGATTCAAATTAAACACATATTCAACTTGGACACATATTTGGCCTCCAACCTGAGATATGCCACAAACTGTGTAGGCAACATAGTGTTTACAGACTCTGTGTGATGTGACATTGATTATTGTGTAAGCACTGTTTGCACTGAAATGGCCTTTAGCAGCATAAAAACATCGTGCATGGCATCGAAACGGCAGGGAACTACAATAATCATCCATGCTTATAAAGTATCATTTGGTCAGAATTTGTTTCTGCATTGTGATACTGTACATCACATCGCATCACACTCACACAATGTTATTCAACACAATACCGTTATATCAGTAGCCATACTGACGTTTACTGTATGCACACATGTAATGGTCAAATAAACAATCATGACAATTTCTGTGCACATAAACATTTCTTTTTATATATACAAAATGTTTTGTATTACATTTTGTCAAGACATAAAACATCTTTCCAAAATTACAAGATGTGGTCACCTGCAAAATTTTGTCTTTTGCATAATAGGATGAACCTCTTGAAATATGTCCTGGTCATATTTTACCCTAAAATTAAAATAATATATGATTTAAATTTATTTAGCATAAAATGAATCCTAGCATTTCATTTTTTGTATTGTATTATTTTCATATTTTTATAATACTAATAATTATTAATTGCTATTATTATTATTATTATTATTTCACATTATAGTAATCATCATTTGAAAGGGGAATGTCCTTAACGGTCATGAAATAATGTCAATGCAAAAAAACCCTAATGGTTATATTTTATATATGCAAAATATAATTCCCTATTTTGTCCTTTTGATTGTGTGTGTGAAATATGACCCAGATGTGATAGAATATCATAACTGACAATCTAAAAGGTTTAACAAATTAAATCCTTAATAAGAGGAAATCATTAAAAAATAATTTAAATGAGAAACAAATGGTAAATATTATTATTACTATTACTTCATATTTTCGTAATCAATATTTGAATGGGAAATGTGCTGATTAGTCATGACAATATCACAATAAAAATGTCACAAAATATGTCACACAAAAAAAAAAAACCCTGATGATTTCATTTTCTACATGTAAAATATAATTTGCTGTTTTTTTACTTCTGATTTAGGGTGAAATGTGACCCAGACATATTTGAATATCATAACTGAAAATCTGAAAGGTTTACCAAATTAAATATCTAATAAGAGGACATTTTTATTATTAAAATTAAGTTTAAAAAATTAGAAAAAGAGAAACAAATGGTGAACCTTATGATTTGAATGATTTTAAACTTACTCTGGGATGTTTTAAACTAGAGGATGAAGTGATTTGGAAGCGTAAAGACTGTGAAGGAGTTTGACTGTATTTGAGTCTGTTCTGTGCTTCAGTCGCTGGCCTTTAATTCACTCTGATATTTACAGTATGTTCATATGTCAGAGCTCATGCATAGGTTCACTGTACTGTCATATATTGTGCCGTCAGTTTGGGCTTTATAGATTATTTTGCCAATGCTTTATACAGATGAGTTTGGATTCTGTTAAAACAACGTATCAAAGTTTTGGTGCTAATGTAAGTGAAGACCATTCCCAAGAAAGATATCAATATACTGCAGAAAATATTTTCCCTTCTCTTGGTAGATTATAATGGTAATTTGTGTATTTGAAGGAACAGGAACATGTATATTTCTATTTTTAAGATTTATTTTGAACATCATTTGAGTGTCAGCTGTTATTTTTAGTCCTGCTTTTCTCTGTTTTTGGCAAGGACTGATCTTAATGCTCAAAATGATTACGACTTTTCTTTTCACAGCAACTTGGGAAACATATAAATGCGATGTAAACTCCAGAAGCTGTTAAATAATTAAACATGAACACTAAAATACCAGTCTGAGGCACTTACATTCCTCTAAAAAGAAGAGGTAGTTGCAGAAAAACAACAACAACCAGAATGCTTTAGTTGATCCTACCTTCGTATATTAAATATTATCTTACATAGATTAGATAATGTTTATTAAATATGTATTTTTTTAGGTTCTCATGTCCTTTAGGTGCATGTATTAAATTATTCATAGCACTGACACCGTTGCCATAAATAGATCAGAAGAAAAAGGTGTTTATGAATCGTTTTTAACTGAATCATTTCTGTATCATGCCTTATTGGTAAACAGTCAGTATCCTGGGATCCAACATAGTGTTATTTGTCATGTTGTTTAACATTAAGGAAGTATGTTGCTTTGTTTTTGTTGAAGCTTGTGTGTGTGTGTGTGTGTGTGTGTGTGTGTGTATTTATATATACATTGCAAGTAGAACTGAAAGTGTTTTGTAACATTCTGATTGAATCATCAAAGAGGAAATGATAGAAATGTCCATTTCACATTTGCTGTTTTCATTTGAAGTAAACATGAACTCAAATAAACCCTGTTTACTTTGTTAATATGTTTTCATGTGAACGATTTTTCAATGCATGTTATTGCAAAGTAATAATGGCATGACTTGCTCCACCTCTGAAATGACTTTTCTTTTTGGATGATGTTTTGGGTTATTTTTCAACCCTTATTCTCCAATCACCTTACATGATCTAATCAATGGATCAAGTTTTACATTTTTACAAGGATCATTTTACATTTGTCTTTTTTCTTTTTAATATGGTGTTATAATTCAAAAATATGACATATTATGAAAGTAAATTGGTTTGTGAATGCCATTTCTTGTTGTCTTCACATGCAAAGTGAGAAGTAGTTTGCCAGATTTTGCCATCATTGAAGAAGCTGAAGAAGTGTTGATATATTAATAAACGCCAGCCTGCATTTGTTATGAACAAATGTAATTATGAGCCATTCAACTTTCTCTAAAGTTGTTTTTGTACATTTTTTTCTATTGGACATTTTGGTGGAAAAAGTAAACAATCTTACATTTGGCATACTGAAACAAACATTTCTGAAACAACAAAGAGAAAAAAAATTAATAAATGGAACCTGTTTTCTATTTAATAAAACTAATTCCATTTAAAATGTGCAATTTTAATTTGAAGTCAACATGATCTCAAATTAACCCAATATTTACTTTTTGTGTTAAAGTGTTTTAATATGAACAATTTGTCAATGTATGTTATGTTATTAATATAAAATGTGTCTTGCTAACGTTTTGGATTTCACCTTATTTTTCAACCCTTAAGGCCCGTTCACTCCAAGAACAATAACTATACAGATAACTAGCATCCACACCAGCGGACTATATCGTCTGTTTATTCTAAGCGCATGTTTATCTGCCACTTTAAATTCTCGAGCTCGTTATAGCAGGATTGATTCTGATTGGCTGTCAATGTTTTTATCATTCATCAGCTGGAAAAAAACATTATGTAAGTTATTACAACAATATCGTTTCTCTGTGCCTTTATCGTTATAGCTGTGGTGTGGACTCTGCTATTCTTTAATATATTGAGAACGATTTTTAGAACTATATCTTTATTGTTTTCTTTATAGTTATCGTCCTTGGTGTGAACAGGCCTTTAATGTCCAACCATTTTTCATGATCCAGTCAATTCTCCATGGATAAAGTTTTACATTTTTACAAGGATCATTTTACATTTCTCATTTATTCTCTTGGATATGTTTTACCTGAAAATATGTAATATACAGATAACTAGCATCCACACCAGCGGACTATATCGTCTGTTTATTCTAAGCGCATGTTTATCTGCCACTTTAAATTCTCGAGCTCGTTATAGCAGGATTGATTCTGATTGGCTGTCAATGTTTTTATCATTCATCAGCTGGAAAAAAACATTATGTAAGTTATTACAACAATATCGTTTCTCTGTGCCTTTATCGTTATAGCTGTGGTGTGGACTCTGCTATTCTTTAATATATTGAGAACGATTTTTAGAACTATATCTTTATTGTTTTCTTTATAGTTATCGTCCTTGGTGTGAACAGGCCTTTAATGTCCAACCATTTTTCATGATCCAGTCAATTCTCCATGGATAAAGTTTTACATTTTTACAAGGATCATTTTACATTTCTCATTTATTCTCTTGGATATGTTTTACCTGAAAATATGTAATAGTATGCAAGTAAAATGGGTTTAAAATGCCATTTCATGTTGATTACAAATGCAAAGTGAGAAGTTGTTGAAGAAGCTGAATATGGTGCGTCACAAGTGTGCAAAAATATCAATAAAAGCCAGACTGCGTTTGTTATGAAGAAATGCAATCATGTGCCATTTAGAGGGAAAGGTAAAGATTCGTACAAACATTTCTGTACCATTCTGTTCATTTTACAATGCAACACCATGTTTGTGTTCTCGTCCTTATGCTAACGCTATAACGAAGTCTCCACACAGGATCCATTACGGTGCAGCGAATGGTGGTCGTGACCGGTGCAGCCCTCATTGCGGTGAATAATCAGTACAGGAAAATACAGCGCGTCCTGATAGGCCGGTGGAGAAGGTGGGCTCTCCTCATTGGCCGACTGACCGGCCAGGCATCGCGTGCTTTCCGTCGGACAGCTGGGATCGTTCAGGCTACTACTGCGACTTCGCCAGAGACAGCTGCGACGCGAGCCGTACAAACGGCCTAGCGAGAACCGGCTTCCACTGAAAGGCAAACGCGGACTGCTGCTGTTGCAGATGCTCAATGCGCTGCGTGAGAAAATCGATGAGCTGCTTATGGACCGATGGCAGCTTTCACAGTTCTGCCGATATCCACCGAAGCCGTTTCCGCCAGCCGCGCCGATGCCACGCGGCGAGAACGTGTTGCAGCTGGACTGCTGCTCCAGATCCATGAGCACGGCTTCGGAGTAACTGGGAACGAGCTGTTGATTGGAGCGAATGTGCCACTCGAGCTCTGTGCTGTCGATGGTATTGACCCGAGGGATGTGGCAGCAAAACGGACGCTCATCCAGAGGCGTAACAGCAATGTAGTCGAACCCGAAAAGCTTCTCCACGTGATAGTGAACATACGCCGTGCGGTACTCCGTCAAGACCCGCAACGGCCAGGATAAAGTCAACGCTGCCGCCAACCAGAAGCTGCACTGTGACGCATACCAAGGCAAGCGATCCGGATCCGCAAAAGCAAGCATGTATTCCTTAAACTCAACGTTTTTTAAATGCATCCCTTCACGCGCTTCCATATAATCGTCCAATCCTTCGTTCTCGGTGAAGAACCGCGCTCTTTGCGTCAAATAGGAGTTCTCGGACTCGACATTGGCGAAACTAAAGCACTTAGTGAAGCGCAACTTGGTCACCGGAAAGCCTTCCAGTCCTGTGAGGTGTTTCGAAATGTCTTTAACCCCACAGTTCCCGTAATCGAACTCGGCCTCAGCGACGTGCGTGTTGACGCGCTCGTGGTAAACCTGCGTGCTCGTGTAGGCGTCGCCATTGCGATACCGCGTCACTTGTCTCGTCCGGCGTACATAATGGTAACTTATAGCCTTCCACCAGATGCACGGCGTGGCTTGTTGCATGCGTTGCACACGCTCAGTGACGCTTTCCAGGTCTACTTTAAACTGGAGTGCATTCCGCGAGTAGCAGTGCCAACACTCCACCAGGTAAACCACGTAGAGCATGACGAGGAAGGCCACCGGGATGTAGATGTAGCCGTTGGAACAGGGACTGTCGTGGTACAGCATGGACTTGCCTTTGAAAGCACTGTCGAAGGTGAGGCGTGTGACCTTCGTGATCTGGCACCAGGTCATCGCGATCAAGCAGCAGTACATCAGCAGTGAGAGTAGGAGGCATTTCCAGTGTGAGTCGCGGCACAGGGACTTGCTCAAAGACTGCTTTACGGGTCGTAGCTGTAAGATATGAACAATAAAGAGAAAGAGAGAGGTGAAAAAAACACCAATGGTTCCATGAAGAACTTTTAATCTTTCCATTTCACAAATGGTTCTCTAGTGGAGAAAGGTTCTTTAGATGTTCTTCACACTAAGAGAAAATGGTTCTCTTAAGAACTGTTGATTGAACGGTTGTTTGGGGAACCAAAAATGGTTCTTCTACACTCTTATACGATTTGAGGGGAAACATGAGTGTACTGCTTCTACACTCTTAAAAATAAAGGTTCTGTATTGTCATTGATGATTCCACGAAGAAATTCGAGCATTGCACTGCATCATTACGTCACGTGTGTAAACATAAAGAAAGAGCCCGGCTAGTTGGCTATATCGCATGTGAGGATCCTGCAGGTGGCGGATCATTAATAGCCTTTTCTCACAGCAGTTGGAATAATTAAATGTATCATTTTGATGGCGGATTGTAATCCAGAAAGGATTATGTGTTTATGAAACACATGTGACTGAAATGAAATTAGCCTATATTCCAGTTTTAAATGTGCATCTGATTACAGATAGCCTCTGTGGTATTACACAAGATTTGTATTTTAAAGAGAACCAGTTTGAAGGAAGAATAATTAGCTTTTTTGGGTTAAAATAATTTCTTTGTGAAATTCGAATGGTATGACAATTAGAGATTAGACAACAGAAATTGAAATCCACACACTAATACACAGTCACGCAATGCTGATGATTTTAACATGAACAATTTGAGAACAAAGTATAACAATAATAATTTGCATTTGCATTACTGATCGTTAGATTTAATCACAGCGGGATTTATTGTAATGCTTTTTCCTCAGTTGGCAGACTTGTTATTTGTTCAGATGACAATATATCCGGTGAAAATTCTTATTTGGGTCATATATTCCAAGACATAGGCTAGAATCTGTGATTCCGAAGTACAGTATCCGCACCGGTGCGATGACTGACAGCCACACATACTCCTCAAAACATTAGATTCGTCCGCACTGGAGCCTTGAAGGTGCACGACCCACGTAATAAAGATAATTGAGCACATAACTGCAATTGCAGGTTTTCAAACAGAGATGGCGACAAAGACGCAAAACTTATGGACTGCAGCTTTAAAAAGCACGTATTGTGATGGGTGAAATGGAACGGGTTCACGAATCATTTGATTCTCGGGACTTCGGAACGGGTTCACGAATCATTTCTTTCTCGGGACTTCGGAACGGGTTCACAAATCATTTGTTTGGGTTCACAAATCATTTGATTCTCGGGACTTCGGAACAGGTTCACGAATCATTTGATTCTCTGGACTTCGAACCGCGTATCGCAAATCTTTTTCCTGATTTATTTTTTAATTAAACAGTAGAAAACATCAAATCAGTAAGGCAGTACAGTTATAAAAACAAAACAAAGAAAAAATAAATAAAGTATACACAAATACAAATCTCAAGAAAATTAACCATGGTTTTATTATATATATATTTTTAAACTGATCACTCAGTTCCTCGGTTTCTTGGAGAGCTAAAAATGGTTATTTTATGACAGAGGTGGCCAAACTTTTCAGTACGAAGAGTCAAAAATCAAACTTTTGTTAAACTTTATACATTATAATATTGGATATCATGCAAGTAAATGTTGCATTATATCAAATATTATAATGTATAAAGTTTTACAAATGTTTAAATAAACAAATTTAATTTTAATAATTAAACAACTTTTAAATATTTTTTTAAATAACACATTTTAAATAATTGTAATGACATTTAAAATAATTTTTAAATAAAATTCACTTGAATTGAACTTGAAATTTTGAGGTAAAAAGACTGAAATCATATTTTCTTGTAAAACATACTCCAATAATCTTTGTTTAATATTCAGAAAATATTTTTTAAAGAGTACAAATGAGAAAGTGTATAATGTTGTAGATATATAGTTCTTATTGACCTCAGTGGTTCTGCTTTAAGAGTATTTTGTTGATGGTTCTGGAAAAGCCTTCGTTTGAGAGAACGAATGGACAAAATACAAATATCATATTCATGCTGAACAAACTTCTCAGGCTTTTATTTAGCCATTTCTGGAGTATGTGATTGCATGGCTGTCTTATGCCCTTAACATGACAGCTGGCATTAAATAATTGATGATGTTCTTCCATAATTATCCGCTCTACCTTTTACCGTGGCCCTTGGAGCAGCTCACGACCGGAGCTCTCAGCGGGAACCGCAGCACTTATGACAAGTAGCCCTTATGAAGTATTTCTCAGCCATTAATATACAATGCATTATACTCTCATTTGTTTTTTTCTGTATTTGAGTCTCCTCACATTCTTTGTTATTTAAGGGAATTCTGTTCTTCTGAGTGAGGATCCTAGAAAGTCAGTGCGAGGTAAAAGATTATATTTATATAATTATATTTATATGTCCTGTGGATCAGCAAGCATCACTTGCATTAATGACTGATTTCACAAATCTTCTATGGGAAAAAGACTGAATAAAAGATGGATTATAAAAGACTTGACTTTCTTTAAAAACAAAACGGCCTTCTCGGGTTGTGCCAAATAATATTGAAATTGAATCAATAACCTGGAGTCATTATAGGGGACCAGTGAGTTTGAAGTTTTACAGAAAAGAGATGGTTCATGAAACATGCTGATATTGACCAAACATCAAGGAATGACTGCACAAGCATCAGAGAGTCGCTGAAGTGTATTTAAAAGTCGAAAGAGACAATTAAAGCATGTCTTTCTTGAAATAATAAAGTTATTTTGCATAGTTAGAATAAACCAAAACACCCTAACCAGGGTTATTGTCATGAACTAAAATGATTTAGTTTAAAACTAATTATAGTTTTTATTAGTATTTTGAATTAGATTTAGTTCTTATATTTTTCTGTTTACATTTTAATTTGTTACATTTTTAGTAATTGTGTGTGTTAGTGGTCTACATAGTTTTTACCAGTGTTGGGGAAAGTTACTTTTAAAAGTAATGCATTACAATATTGCGTTACTCCCTAAAAAAGTAACTAATTACGTTACTTAGTTACTTTTTATGGAAAGTAATGCGTTACATTACTTTTACGTTACTTTTGCGTTACTTTTTAAATATGAGCAGGGCTTGATTGTTTTTAATATAAGAAGTTCTATTTATAGCAAATCTAAAAGCCCTTTCACACCAAAAAGTGTAATGAATAAACCTCAGGCTGAAGGAAGAGTAAATTCACTAAATTCAGTAGAACGCAGGAGAAGAAACACTCTTCAGCAATAAAAAAACAGTGAAGCACAATTGTTAGTTTATCTAAAGTCATGTTTGCTTATTAGTACGGTTGAACTGGATCATCAAAGGTCAGCAGCAAAGACATTAGTTAATAAAATGGGATTAGATACATTTGTGTTATTTAACATGTTTAATTATTGCAGGTTTGCGTCATATTCTGAGTTTGCATTTCACTGTTTTAATTCATTTGGATGATTTTGATGATTAATGCACATTCACATTTAGTCTAGAACTACAGTAAGATCATGTTCACACGGCGCACACAACGCCTCTGCACTTCTGATTTCTCCCAACATGGGGACAGGAGAGTTGTCAGTCAATACATGGGAAAACAAAGTAACTGGCGTTACTTTTTTTAAAAAGTAACTCAGATATTCTCTTGTAAATTAAAAAGTAATGTGTTACTTTACTAGTTACTTGAAAAAAGTAATCTGATTACGTAACTCGCGTTACTTGTGATGAGTTACCCCCAACACTGGTTTTTACTCATTTTTATTTCAGTTTTTGTCATTTTAGTACATCAAGTTAAAA
The DNA here is from genome assembly GCF_001515645.1 of Sinocyclocheilus grahami. NCBI lineage: Eukaryota > Metazoa > Chordata > Actinopteri > Cypriniformes > Cyprinidae > Sinocyclocheilus > Sinocyclocheilus grahami. The sequence continues at coordinate 272,343 of NW_015506404.1, forward strand.
TGAAAATGTGAAATGTTACCCGAAATAACTTTTTTATATTTTAAAATATCTCAGATCAAGTTTATTTTATTTCAAGTAATGAAAGGTTATTTTTTTGGATTAACACATTTTAATTTGTTAACCATAAGAACCCTGGCAGCCAAAACAACATTTCACATTTTTGTTTAATTTAACTTGAAGCACTTAAATAACTCAATCTAAATCAATTTAAACTAGACTAAAACTTAAAAACTACAAATATATTTAATAAAACAAAACAAAAAAACTAATAAAAATGATAAAAACAACAGAAATGTTTTACTAAAATTAAAATATAAAAATAACATCTAATTCAAACTAAACTAAAACCGACCCTAACCACAATTAGGTTAATCCACATCTAACTGATGTCTAAGTGTGCTTGTGGTTAATGCCAAAAAAGGTTCAACCAAGAGCTAATTTGAGCTTTCATTCATCTTGAATATATGAATTAGATCCTGCTAATTTAGTAAACATTACAGTTAAACAAATCACTATTTCATTGACTAAAGGTGTTCATGCTCATCATTTCTAGCCTGCACTAATTATTAAACAGATAGCTTTCAGTGAGCAGAGGGGCATTTTACACTTAAACACTTCTGAGGAAATAATGATCAAAGCAGTTAATCACCATCTTTCAGCAGCCAAATGCAGAGTAGAGCATGAGACGAGAAAAGCTCTTAGGTTAACTGTGTTAGTTGAAGCTGAAGCACTAGGGATGGATCTGTTCTCTAAAGCACTTCAGTGAAACAAAGCCTCTGTATTGTGCTAAATGCCGAGGCCCGAGGCTCTGTCGGACGGTCCCAGTGAAAACTCACACTCTTATATAGTGAGGACTCTCTGCTGCTGTCGCTCTGTATATTTTGGGAGGTGCAAGCGAGGCGTCCCACTTTCATTCGGACTATTTTAGCGCAGGTGTTTAGTAACGTGACATAACAGAGGCCGACCTCACTGCCAATTCATGAGGTTTAGATCATCAGGGAGGCCCTAAACGGTTGGTTAGTTTTATGAATTTTCAAAGTCTAAAATATATATCATAAATAATTACAAACAACTTAAATGTCACTGGGTGGTTTTCACAAAATGCAGGTCACATTTCACACCAAAATGTAAAGAAGGGGGGAAAAAACCTGTAATAAATAATAATAAAGACATAAAATTACATATAATTTATGTAAATAAATCATAAAATAATTTAAGTAATTGAATCATTTAATCATTTTATTAAAATTATTTTAAAATGATCAAATTTTTGCAGAATTTAAGAGAATTTAGCATACTCTTAAAGGAAAAATAATTCGAAAACGTTATTAATAATAATAATAATATAATTAATGTAAATAAATTATACAGTAATTCAAGAATAATTTTAATAAAATATTTTAAAAATGTTTACATTATTTTAATAACAATCAAGCATACTGTTATATTTAAATTATACTATAAATTATATAATAATAAAATTTTATATAATTGTTACGTATCCGGTCCATGAACTTCCGTCTGCTAGCCATCAGAGGTCACCCTTTGCATTTTCATTGACTCTCGCACTACACACTGTTGCATATCACCCCTGACTACATATCCCATCATTCATTGCACTGATTGCACACAGCACTGATTGCACACAGCTGTTTCATATCACTCACTCACTATTTAACACTTGCTCTGATCCCTTCCCTCTGCCGAGTATTGTTTAGCGCTTATCATTTGATAGCTACACTACAGAGCCCTCGTTAGTTTACCCTGCCTTAGCCTAGTTTTGCCTTGTCTGTTTTCTCGGTTTCTGATCCTTGCCTGGTTTCCTGGATTTATCCCCTTAGTCTCGCCCTTTTGATTCTGTTCGCCGTTCATTGACCTTCGCTAGCCCTAGGATTATTCTTGTGTCTTGCTCGCCATATACCTGTTTGCCATTGTTTGACCCTGCCTGTGTTTCTGACCTCTCTGCTGAATAAAGCTTGCACATGGATCCACATGTCTCACGTCTTGTCAGCCCCGTAACAATAATAAATTATTTATACAATAATTCAGTAATTATTTTAATGAAGTATTCTAAAAAAATTGACATTATTTTCATAACATGCATACTCTTCCATTTGAATTATACTCTAAATTATATAAAAATATTTTTTATTACAATAATGAGAAGGGGGTTACAGTCAAAAATGCTAAGTATATTCATAATAATGATAAAGTTATAATATAATAGCAGTATTTTTTAACAAAATATAATTTCAAAATAAATTATAAAAGTATTTTAAATAAATGCCAAAAATAAATCTTAAAAAAATATTTTTAATAAAAAATATTTAAGTGTTTTTTAACATTATTTTAATAACATTTAGGGATACTGTTATGTATATATGAAATAACAGAAATATGAATAATATTTGTATTACAATAATGGGGGTGTTACAGTCATAAATTGAACACAAATAAAAAAAAACACAAATATATATACAAATGTAAGCAATGTTTTATAGCGGTATTTTATATAATTTGATTTATATTTTATTTTAAAAAATTATTATTGACCATGACATGAAGTTTCCTGAGGTTCACTCTACTGTCTGCCACTGGATTGAACGTGTAATTAGTACAGTCTATTATTACAGTAGTCGATAGATATGAATCTTTGTTTATCTCCTTTCACTCACCTACACACACACTCACTCACACACACACACACACACACACAGGTTTGTTTTTGTGAAAAGTGGGGACTCTCCATAGGTGTAATGGTTTTTATACTGTACAGACCGTATATTCTATTGCCCTACACCAACCCTACCCCTAAACCTACCCCTCACAGGAGACTTTCTGCTATTTCAGATTTTCAATACACTCCATTCTGTGTGATTTATAAGCGTTTTGAAAAGTGGGGACATGGGGTAATGTCCTGAAAAGTCACCTTCTCCTTGTAATACCTGTCATACCTTTGTCATTATACACATTTATGTCCTCATTTGTCACAAAAACGCTTACACACACACACACACACACACACTCACACACACACAATCCTCCGCATGTTTGGGTCAATTAAACATAAATCGCCTTTCTCTTAAATCCGTTCTCTTCCGTCGCGGTTTGTAACAAAGGTTTTCTCTCACCGCTTCCCGCGGCGCGTCCGTCTGCTCGCGGAGGACATCAACAGCGCTGCTGTCCGTTACCGGAGCCGCTGGAGACATGATGAAGAAGATGATGTGTTATCCATCATCACGGTCCATCACGGATCCTCCGCGGAGGAACAGATACTGGAGGGACTGCGAGCATTTCCCTCGGGATTTGTGTTTTGGAAATAAAAGAAGCGAATCCGAGCCACATCCACGAGAGCACGTGAACGACAATGAGCCGCGAGACGAATCCACAGCTCAGATCCAGGTAACGAGAGAGAGAGAGAGGGAGGGAGGGAGGGGGAGAGAGAGAGGGAGAGAGAGAGGGGGGGAGGGAGAGGGGGGGAGAGGGAGAGGGAGAGAGAGAGGGAGAGAGAGAGAGAGGGAGGGAGAGCGAGAGGGAGAGAGAGAGGGAGGGAGAGGGAGAGAGAGAGAGAGGGACTTTGACTTTTAAACCCCTTTTAATTTACACCCTTTTTCAAAACATTACAGAGCTAACAAGAACAACCTTGCACACACTTTCTCCAAGAGGCCTTCCCAGTTTTTCTTTTTAAACTCTTCTGTCCCTAAAAACACTCCTAAATACTTTAAACCTGCTCTTCCCCACTGCAACCCACCAGGAAGCATTGGACCTTTAAGAACTCTGCCACACCATAAAGCATCACTTTTTCCCCAATTAACTACTGCTGATGAGGCTTTTCCATAAAACTCTAAAGTCTGTTTAAGCACCTGAATATCACTTTGGTCTCTGATTATAACTGTGATATCATCAGCATAGGCAGAGAGTTTAATTGAACAGTTTAGGGTGTTAATCTGTAGGCCCATTAACTCTCTTCTCAATTTACACAACAAAGGTTCAATTGCAATGCTGTACAGTTGACCTGAAAGTGGACAGCCTTGTCTGATTCCTCTTTTAACATTCACAGGGACACTTAACCCACCACCCATTTTGATCATACATGTTACTTCAGCATATAAAAGTTTAATCCTTGAGATGAATTTTTCCCCAAAACCAAAAACATCAAGGGTATCAAACAAAAAACTATGATCAACCCTGTCAAAAGCCTTTTCTTGATCCAGGGACACCAGGCCCATGTTGACATCCTCAGAATAAGCATAATCAAAAACATCCCTGATTAAGTGCAGATTATCCATTATTGACCTATTTTTAACACAATAGGACTGATCTTTGTGTACTATTTCATGCAGGACATTATTTAATCTATTTGCAAGAACCTTGGAAAAAATTTTATACTCTGTACACAAAATTGCAACAGGTCTCCAGTTCTTTAAAAGAGTTAAATCTCCCTTTTTTGGGAGCAATGATAAAACAGCACGTTGACAGCTAGTTGGAAGAGTACCTTCACTACAGCATTTCTGAAATACCTTAAAATAGTCATCTCCAATTATTGACCAAAAAGATTTATAAAACTCGGCCGGTAGTCCATCCAAGCCAGGACTCTTGCCTGAAGAGAGACCCTTTACAGCCAGAGAGACTTCCTCAAAAGAGATATCAGTCTCTAAAAGCTCTTTATGGTCTTCAGATAAAACAGGTAAGTCTTTTAGCAGCTCTCTTCTACAGTGTTCATCTGAGATTTCAGCAGTGTACAAATTAGAATAGAAATCAACAGCAAGCTTTCTCATTTCTTGAGGGTCTGATGTAACATGTCCATTATTGTCCTTCAATGAAAGCATCAACTTCTGCTCACCCACTTTACGCTCTAGATTAAAAAAAAAATTAGTAGGAGCATCCATATCCTTCAGAGTTGAATAACGGCTTCTTATGAGAGCTCCTTTAACCCTTTCATCCAAAATTAAGCTTAAATGGTTTTTCTTTTCAGTCCAACGATCTTTTAAATTAACAGCATCATTTACAGTCATATTCATTTCAATATTAACAATCTCGGTTTCCAACCACTTTAATGTATTTCTTAAACACACAGAGGAAAAAGCAGAATAATTCTGAGAGAAATCTCTTATGTGCACTTTACCAACTTCCCACCACTGTATAATACTTTCAAAACGTCTCTTTTCTCTTTGCCATGCTTCCCAAAAAGACTTAAAAGCTTCACAAAAATCTTTATCTTCTAAAAGTTTAATATTAAAATGCCAGTAGCAGCTCTTATGTGTACTTTTAGACAGGGTAAAACCAACCCTAATGAGTTTGTGATCAGAAAGTATATTAGGAATAATTTCAGTACTAACAACTCTATTTTTCAGGTTACAAGATACATAAAACCGGTCCAAACGAGCAGCAGAAATCCTATCATCACAGACCTTCACCCATGTATATTGTTTTACAGAAGGATTGTGCTCTCTCCATACATCTAAGAGGTTCAGCTTTTTTATTACTCCAGCTAAAGAGGAAGCTGACAGTGCATGAGGTTCTTCCCCGTTTCTATCAAGAGTGAAATCAAGAGTACAGTTCCAGTCACCCCCTACAACAATAAACACGTCTTCATTTTCTTCTTTAACTATATTTTCAAACTTCTTGAAAAGTAAACTCCTTTCTTCTCCTACATTAGGAGCATAAATATTTACAAACAAGAATTTAAAATGACTAATTTCAGCCTTTACAATTAAAAACCTTCCTGGCTCTACTTCGTTTTTTGATAATACTTTCACATTTACAGTAGGAGAAAAAAGAACAGCCACACCAGCACTTAAATTAGTCCCATGACTGAGAACATACTCTCCTTTCCACCATAATCCCCAGTTAACTTCATTACTACAAGTACTGTGAGTTTCTTGCAAAAATGTCACGCTCAGATCTTTCAAACCAATAATTTCTGATAAAACCTCATTCTTTCTTCCATCCCTCATCCCATTGACATTAAGAGAACCCACCCTTAAGATCTCCATAAGGAAGAAAGAGAAAAAGAAAAAACAGATCAGACTAAAGGAGAAATTTACAGCCATTGTAGTTATTTAGATTTTCCCCTCGCTTTTCCCATCTTTCTTCCTGATCTAACAACAGTTAAGTACTTTTTAAGACGAAATCTTTTCTGTTGTGAAAGCTCCTCATAGCTACTTTCTTTCCTAAACCACATTACTGAAGCAATAAACTTTTCAACATCCGGGAAGTAATCTCTTATTTCAACACCTGCTTTTCCTTATGTCTTATCAAGAAAAGAATTTATCTGCTCAAGGGGATATAGATTTTCAACAACCTCCTTAGACATATCAGGCCACTGCTCATCATCTCTCATTCCATCATCAGTATACTGTGATAAACTCTCAGTCTCATCAGCCATATTTTCCTCAGAACCAAGATTCTGTGCAGTATCATCATCAGCATCACTCTGATCATTTTCTTCACAAACACTCACAGCTTTATCAGGTAAATAACTACTTCCAGACTGCTCCACACAGCCAGCATTAACAGCAGAGTCACTCACCTCCTCTGTAGCTCCTCTAACCTGCTCCTCGACTCCCTCAGATTCAGATTATTTACTTGAGGCTCAACATCGTTTTCCTCACCACGAGATGTAGAAGCGCGCTGTTCTTCTCTACGCGGACACATAAAACGCTTATGGCCCAAATCCCCACATTCAAAACACTTCAGACTCTCAGTGCTCGCATACACCATGAAGGAATTCTCTCCATGAGTAACACGAAAAGAAACTTCCAAAGTCCGCTCCGGCGAGTTAAGAAACATAAAGACATGTCGTCTAAAAGAGAGTACGTGCTTTAATGCGTCGTTTTTACATCGGAGCGGGACCGCTCTTACGGGACTTGCGATCTTACCAAATCTCACTAACTCTTTCACAATAGCTTCATTAGATATGAACGGGGGAACATTAGAAACAGTTACTTTAGTTGCTGGAGCAGATAGCGGGGTTACCGGAACAAAAGTTTCCTTCACCCATATTCCACTCACAGTCAACTCATTAACGAGTAATTCAGATTTTAAAAACACGACTACCGCTTTGTTCATTCGTGAAGCCGAGACGATGTTTTCAAAACCTAGTTTCTGTCCAATAATCACGAGCAATTCCTCCACTGTCACCCCGGGCTCAGGTACACACCTGCAGCCGTTCCGGAGCGACAGAGCTGGCGTTCCTTGCGCGTGAGCAGTCGCCATACCGGCGACTACAAACCGCACACACACACACACGAAAAAACTTTTCTTCCTACACTGAATAAATAAATAAATACTAACAGCGAGGGGAAAAGAAGAAAAGAGAAAATATATATATATAAAGACACTGAAGATTATTCACAATCACTCTCAGCAACGCTCTCAACACGCGCTCAGCTCCTCCACAAACTCCCAGCATGCACCAGAGAGAGAGAGACAGAGACAGAGACCGAGAGAGAGAGACGTTAAACACACACTTTATTTTGTATCTATCCCAGTCGTCTCTGCTGAGGATTGTATACGTGACCTTGACTTCATCCGGTTTCATTTCTTATAATTGTTACATTTTATTAAATTTTTTTATTTATATAATATGATGTATAGGGTTTTATCATATTTTTTTCTATTTATTTTATCAAAATAAAATTGTTTTATCCAGTTAAAATTGATCAGAAACATAAATGTGTATTTTCAGCACAATATTAGCCTATCAATAATAGCCAGTTTGCATGTTCCTGTTCATTACCATAAAATTGGTTACATAGCCTACAATAAATTTAAAAAAAAATTCTGCACAATTTTGTTTTAGGCTATAATATATTCATATAATTTATGAATGTTATAATTTATTTTATTCTATTCATTTTATTAAAATAAAATAATTTTATCCAGTTAAAATAAAAATGTATCAAAAGCATACATTTTGCTTGTATTTTTCAATATTTTGCATGTTCCTGTTTATGGATTAGGCTATATGTAGAATAAAATAAAAATAATTTTTTTTTTTTTTATAATTTATTAATATAAGCTATACATTTTATAATTTATTTTATTTGATCAAAATTAAATAATTTTATTTAAAAAAAAAGAAATTATATTTGTATTTTCAGCATATTCATAATACCTAATTTGCATGTTCCCATTCATCACAAAAAGAGAATAAAAACGTCTAATTCTGTACATTTAATTTTATATTTATATAAAATAATATATATAATAATATATATTTAATGTATTTTATTCTGTTTATTAAAATAAAATTGTTTTATTAAAATAAAATAACATTTGATCAAAAACATACATTTAATTTCTATTTTTCAGCAGAATATTATCCTCTTAATAATAGCCCATCCGTATGTCCCCTTTCATCAACATAGGATGGGTTACATGGAATAACAAATGAAATTCTGTACAATTTAAAATATAATTCATGCATTTTATAATTTATTTCATATTTGATCAAAATACAATAGCATTTTATCAAAAACCTTTTTATTTGTATTTTTGCAGGCTATTAAGAATAGCCACATACATTTTCTCTTTGACCGCACCATAATGGGTTGCATGTTATTTGTCCATTTACAAATAACAATAAAATGATTAGCATGCAGTCATGTAGTTTGTTCTAAATGCTTAATATTCTTCCACTCTTCAACAATGCTTTGATCTCTTTATGACGTCATAATTAAGTGTCTGACGTCATAATCAACTGGCCACACGGTTTAAGCTAAAGTGCCTCTTACAAAGTGTCTTATCTTTACTGTTCAGCACAAATATGGACTGTAAAGAATGTGTGGTACGATCTTATTTTCAAAACGTGATTGTCACTACCTGTTCATTTTAGATGACATGAGCCTAATGAAGAGACTTGTGACAAACGTTATGGAGTTATTTGACCTTTCAAATGCGAAGAGATGTTCTTCAACCTTCAGCAGAAGTTTTGTCCAGTATTATATTATATCATTTTGTCGATATCTGTCAGATCATTTGTGCTATAATGACTCCATCAATGAACCAATCGATCTCATGATACAGAATGTAAAGATGGGCTACAGCGCCACCTTTTATCATTGTTGGCAACGACAGCATTGAAGATAAAATACAAAATCTGTGTATTTATGTGCGTGTGTGTGCAACGAATGCTTGTACTTCGTTTAGACATTCAAAACAAGTTGTTAGTAGTAGCCTATATAATATGCAAAGCATGGTGGTAACTAAGTAACACCAACAATAAGAAAGTCTATAGTTGCAATTGTTTTATTTTTCTCAGGCAAACCAGTTCACGACAGACAATGCATCAAGATCCGAACCAAAATTAGGATTGCAGAATATATTTTTTAAAAGTGTTTATTCTTATGAATCTCAATTAGCCTATCTAAAAATGCGTAATGAGAAATGAAGCATTGTATAAAGAAATGTGGATGGCTAGTTGAATATAGGCTATGCAACGTTCCACAATCACTCTACATTTGATTCTCTGCACATGCGCAATCTTGGGAAACCCATAAATGTCCAGACTGAAGTTGTGTTGCAATTTGGAGATTAAACGAAGGACTTCGTCGGGGGTCAAGTCACAGGTGGTTTTAGGAAGTTGTTGGGAGTCCAAAATAGAGAACAGGTCTGTAGTGGAGGTCTTTCAGGAGATTCCATGGGGTTGTCATGCTGTGTTTGGATTGGATCGGTAATGGTATGGGTTGCCACTCCCTGTGGGGAATTCCCACTTTAGCCGGCTTGAAAGCCGCATCGACTCCGCCTCCGGTGCGCTTCACATTACCGCCAGCGCGCTTCACAGCAGTTTCATTAACTTACACTTCACTTTAGCTCAACCTGACATTAAAAAGCCATCTGGAGTATCTGAGGCGGACAGCGGAGCCATCGGTGGTGGGATGAGAAACAAAAGCGACTGTCTCTGGTGTCATAATGTCACAGTGATTTTGCGTTCTTACAGCGCTACATTTATATACTGACGATACACATCAAAGCTTCGAAATGGCGAGAAGCGGCGGCGGCGAGAAACAAGGCAAACTCGAGTTCGACGAAAGTCGGATCGACTCCGGAATCGACTCGTACAAGTCGATTTCCAGAGAACAGGACGGCAGCTCAGACAGCTGTGAGGATAAAGACAAAAGCTGCGCTACAGACGAGCGACTGGACTCCGCTTACGTCTCTTCATCGCTAACAGTGGACAGTTTGGGGGATTTTATCGAGCAATGCAGCATTTCTGAATGTGAAAGCGCGGCGGACTGTGAATACACCGAAGAGGAAGTCCGTTTCTTAACCACTGTTACAGAAGATGGAGACACGTACGTTTATAAAACTCCCCTTCATTGATAAGTACCCATGCATCACCTGAGTGCAGTTCAAATGTGTTTTGATGTCTAAATATTGGCTATTTGTGAGTATAATTAACGCGCAATAAGGTCCCGACTCGAGGGAGTTCTTAGACACGCGCGCCGCGGAGTAATATTATACAACACGTTCTACATATGCATTATTCTAAAATGGTTTATACATAATAAAAAAATAGAATTTTAAATTCTAAAATATTAAAGAAACAAGTGATCGTTAAAACTTTTTGAAAGGCATTTTTAGGTGCCATATTTCCCTGTCATGCCCAGTGATTCGGAAACAAGTGTTTCGTTAATTAGTGCTAAAAATAGTTATTAAGTGAAATACATGTACACCATTTTACTGTAGCTCCCATTGCATGCGATCCCTAAATATCCCATTGCAATATTTTTATTGCACTGCAACATTCAGATATGCCAGGGACTATATTTTCTAGCGGAAGAATGGAACTTTGAACTGAAAAATAGTGTATTTTTAGTATTTAAAAAAAGCATTCATTTTATAAAAGCAATAAGGCACGTGTATTGTGAACATAATCAAGCTCAAAGGGGTTGCAGATAGGCCTATTTGTATTAATATTTGTATCTTGTTGCTTAATTCTAATCCAAAGCAATGCAATGGTTTAGGTGCCATAGCCTAAATGTCTATAAGCAGGCAAAGATAAAAGTTCTAAAAAATGTCTAAATGTGATGTATGTTAAGTCATAACGGGATAAAATAAGTTAAGTTTTATTTAATTAAAAAAAAAATTAGCTAGCAGCCTTCTTTAGTGTCGTTTTAATGCAATTTTAGTGTAATTGTAATCCAGGAACGCATTTTTAATGTGCTTAAATTCATATTCAAAACAAAATGTACTCTGCAGCTTAAAATGCTAGGCTGATGGATAGATAGATGGCATGGAGAAAGATGAAAGTGTGCAGGATATTGCTTCAACCCTTTACTCGCATTTAATGGCCTAGATTTTGTTCAGCAAGGCATTAAATGTTAATTCTCCACATGTTATGTTGTCAAACAGAGAGGACTTTGGGAATCTGGCACTCAGTGTAAAAAGTTTAACTGGATGAGAGAAACGATGAAGTCCGCAGTATGAGTTTTCATAGAGGACCTCATAAATAAGGCCCATATAACTGGAAATAAAGATGGCATTGAATAATAACTCCCAATGCACTTCATTCATTTTGAAGTTCAAGTGCAAACAACTGAAGGAGCTCAATTTTAAATGCACATTAATTTGAGCAAATAAATGCATTTATTTGAAGTGGAGATTTTTTTTTTTAATGAATTATTCTTTTCAGTAAATGTGATGTATGTTAAGTCATAACGGGATAAAATAAGTTAAGTTTTATTTAATTTGAAAAAAAATTAGCTAGCAGCCTTCTTTAGTGTCGTTTTAATGCAATTTTAGTGTAATTGTAATCCAGGAACGCATTTTTAATGTGCTTAAATTCATATTCAAAACAAAATGTACTCTGCAGCTTAAAATGCTTGGCTGATGGATAGATAGATGGCATGGAGAAAGATGAAAGTGTGCAGGATATTGCTTCAACCCTTTACTCGCATTTAATGGCCTAGATTTTGTTCAGCAAGGCATTAAATGTTCATTCTCCACATGTTATGTTGTCAAACAGAGAGGACTTTGGGAATCTGGCACTCAGTGTAAAAAGTTTAACTGGATGAGAGAAACGATGAAGTCCGCAGTATGAGTTTTCATAGAGGACCTCATAAATAAGGCCCATATAACTGGAAATAAAGATGGCATTGAATAATAACTCCCAATGCACTTCATTCATTTTGAAGTTCAAGTGCAAACAACTGAAGGAGCTCAATTTTAAATGCACATTAATTTGAGCAAATAAATGCATTTATTTGAAGTGGAGATTTTTTTTTTTAATGAATTATTCTTTTCAGAAGTGGTCAACTATTGGTAGACAAGAAACTAAAATAAAAAATGGTCTAAGCTGATTAATTTTCCAGCCTGTTTTAGTTTGCTGAGTGACACATTCTCATGTGACCGATGAAGTTTTGATTACAGTAGCAGGCTTTTCTGTTTAAACACTACAGTCAGTTAACAGACGTCTAGAAACTGGATCTGCCGTTTATGGCGCATGAGAAAGCAGAAGTATGCAGACAAGCAAGTGGAATTCCCCTCGTTGGGTCAGAAAGCACGTTGTGATGGCAGCTTTTTGGAAAGTGCAAAGCCTTTGTTATAAACACACATTTGTGTGCTTTTAATACTTATTTACCCCAAAAGCACATGTCACAAACATGTTTATGCAAGCAGTGACCTTTACACCAGATCGTGGTTCAACCTGTAACATGTATAAGTTCAAAAACATACACAAACATGCACCGCACAAGTGGGCACGTACACACAGCCTGGTTAATGTCAGCCGGTTTTCATTTCTGCATTCTGCAGTGACGAACCAGGATGTAAATACGGTTGTTATTTTGAGAACATCTCGCATTTTGATTCATCCTGGATCGTAGTGGCCTGCTAAGGTTTACCTTTGGCCTGCTTTTGTTGCTGTTGCAAAAAAAAAACTCCTTTGTTTTTTCCCTGAATGTCATCAGAGTGAAGATGATGCTTATAAAGAAATGCCAATGGCCGTATGAAATCCCCAGGCACTCCGGAAGAGCAAATACACTAAGGAACTTTTTGAGGAGTAGTTCTCCAAAAAATGAACCATTTACAATAAATTCCAAGAGTTTTTATCAAAATAGTTCTTCGTAGTGCATGTTTTCATGGTGGACTCTCATAAATAAGGCCATATAAATGGAACAAAAATTATGTCTTTGAGTAATATCTGAACTATTTGAATAATAATTAACATAGCTCTTCATTCCTGTTGCGGTACAAGCAGTGCTGGGTAGATTACTTACACATTTTATATTAGAAATTACATGATAACAATGAACATAATCTGGATTACACATTAGGTAATGTAGTCTAACTACTTTGTGATTACTTTTAGATTACTAACGCATTTATTGCATAGACTTGAATGTGGTTATTTAAAAAAAAGAAAAGCGAGAAAATATTTCCTCCTTTAACAATATCATGAAATGCATTAAATGTTACATTACAGCAGGGTTTCCCAAACTGGGGTTTATGACAAAACTGTAGGGCTTTTTTTCATGAAAAGCTAATAATTAATGAAATCATAAAAATGCCTTGGGAATCCCTTTATTACATGAAGAAACATGGCCAAAGTCTTCCAGGTTTGACATTTTTTTGTCCAGACGTCCAAAATTAATAATTAGTGAAGGTCACTGGATATGTCGAAGACATAGTATTACACAACTATGCATTGATAGTGTTCAGTAACTTGCATAATCATTAGTCTCATGTATATAAGTGGTAGGTTAATTAGAAAGGAAAATTGAAAAGAAAATAAAAGAATTGTGCTGTATCAATAAATTATGAATAATTTACTGCCATTGTGCATATGTAATCATGTAGTCCATAAAAAGTAACGAATCTGATTATAAATAACGAATCCCATCCCTGAACTACATTGTTTGGTAGAAGAATATTGCTTTTATTTTTATACACTTTTATTACTTTTAGTGCTTTTATTACACTTTATTTGCTCTGTTTTATTCTGTGAAACCTTACTACGTATATGGAATAACCGTTTTATAAAAGCAATAAGCCCCGTGAAGCCGTGGTTTACAGTGAATTTATAACAGCTAAGGGGGTTTTAGGCACAACGCTGTTATAAATTCACTGTAAACCACGGCCTTTTTATTGAAGGAAATGGAAGTATAACTAATGTCATTTGTTTTTAAAGATATTATTAATTATAAAACTTGTGCAGTTATGCTAATTCAGATGGAAAACTTTGTTGTCAGTGGACAGAAATATTCCCCCGACAAGCCAATGTAAACATCTCAATTGCATTGTCTGTAAATTTGCAACAAAAAATATACAGAGGTCCTTTTTTTATTAGTAGCCTACAGAACATTCTCAAAACAACCTAAAAGGATCGTTAAAAAGGGCTTAATTAAAAAACAAAAAAAAATTGTTATTCCAAATGGTACCATAAAATAACCTGGTATCTGCAGGATTTTTAAAATCAAATTTAAGACCTTTAAAGACCTTTTTAAGATCTGCACTTCACATTTCAGCCTTTAAACCATTTTTAAGAAAAGGGACGAGTCAAAAGTATAAATTATTATACTAATTTAAACAATTACTATCAATTAATTATTATATTAAATAACATATAAATATATCTTAGTGTCTTAATTGTTTAGATTTTTATAATGCATTAGCTTTTTGTCGATCCACTGGTTCACATTTAAAAAATATGTAGCAAAAATAGCAGATGGGCTTATTGAAAAAGCACATTCGTTCTCTGCCAGCAGGAGGCGCTTTCGGAACGGCGCATATAGTGGTTTCCCCGTAACCGCAGTACACAAAGCTGACGTGCAGCGCTCAAGTTTATTCAGTGAAATCATAGCCTTTTGAAGTTTAATCGTCATATTAATCCACATAGCAATTCTTGTCTTTCTGTCCCCAAAGACCTCTTATAATTTAGACTTTTTGTACCATTACAAGTTTGCATGGCCTTAAATATAAACAATTGAACTGAAGACGTTTTAAGGACCCGCGGAAACCCTAATAAGAACATAGTCCAGTGCAAACATTTCTGTCATGCATTTGGCAAAAAGCTTTTGTTGACTATGAATTTTACCTTTGAATTTTTTTTACACAGAAGTAAATAAAGGTGTATGTTTGTAGAGTAATTTACAACAGCTTCGAACGCGGCTCAACCAATCCGAATCAAGGACCGGAACTATCCGTTTTATAATCAGCATTTTAAAATGTAAAATAATCTAAGTATGAGTACGTAATTTTTTTTAGGAATCCGATTACGTAATCCAGATTACGCGTCAACAGTTACTACCCAGCACAGTACAAGTGCAAGCAAATGAAGGATCTTAATTTTAAATGCACATTCATTTTATTGGGAATTTGCTACAGCAGTTTGGTGAGTTTTATTCTGTGAAACCTTACTACGTATATGGAATAACCGTTTTATAAAAGCAATAAGCCCCGTGAAGCCGTGGTTTACAGTGAATTTATAACAGCTAAGGGGGTTTTAGGCACAACGCTGTTATAAATTCACTGTAAACCACGGCCTTTTTATTGAAGGAAATGGAAGTATAACTAATGTCATTTGTTTTTAAAGATGTTATTAAGTATAAAACTTGTGCAGTTATGCTAATTCAGAAGGAAAACTTTGTTGTCAGTGGACAGAAATATTACCCCGCAAGCCAATGTAAACATTTCAGTTGAATTGTCTGTAAATTTGCAACAAACAAATAATTGTCTGTAAATTTGCAACAAAAAATATACAGAGGTCCTTTTTTTATTAGTAGCCTACAGAACATTCTCAAAACAACCTAAAAGGATCGTTAAAAAGGGCTTAATTAAAAAACAAAAAAAAATTGTTATTCCAAATGGTACCATAAAATAACCTGGTATCTGCAGGATTTTTAAAATCAAATTTAAGACCTTTAAAGACCTTTTTAAGATCTGCACTTCACATTTCAGCCTTTAAACCATTTTTAAGAAAAGGGACGAGTCAAAAGTATAAATTATTATACTAATTTAAACAATTACTATCAATTAATTATTATATTAAATAACATATAAATATATCTTAGTGTCTTAATTGTTTAGATTTTTATAATGCATTAGCTTTTTGTCGATCCACTGGTTCACATTTAAAAAATATGTAGCAAAAATAGCAGATGGGCTTATTGAAAAAGCACATTCGTTCTCTGCCAGCAGGAGGCGCTTTCGGAACGGCGCATATAGTGGTTTCCCCGTAACCGCAGTACACAAAGCTGACGTGCAGCGCTCAAGTTTATTCACTGAAATCATAGCCTTTTGAAGTTTAATCGTCATATTAATCCATATAGCAATTCTTGAATTTCC
Organism: Sinocyclocheilus grahami; assembly: GCF_001515645.1. NCBI lineage: Eukaryota > Metazoa > Chordata > Actinopteri > Cypriniformes > Cyprinidae > Sinocyclocheilus > Sinocyclocheilus grahami. The sequence goes on from NW_015506404.1 coordinate 288,633, forward strand.
GTCCCCAAAGACCTCTTATAATTTAGACCTTTTTGTACCATTTAAGAGTTTGCATGGCCTTAAATGTAAGCAATTTAACTGACGACGTTTTAAGGACCCCCGGAAACCCTAATAAGAACATAGTCCAATGCAAACATTTCTGTCATGCATTGGCAAAAAGCTTTTGTTGACTGAATTTTACCTTTGAAATTTGAGTCAAGTGCAACTGTTGTTTGTGAGCAGTGGTGTGATGGGGATTTAAAGGGGTCATATGATGCTGCTAAAAAGAACATTATTTTGTGTATTTGGTGTAATGAAATGTGTTTATGCGGTTTAAAGTAAAAAAAAAAAACATTATTTTCCACATACTGTACATTATTGTTTCTCTTCTATGCCCCGCCTTTTTGAAATGCGTCGATTTTTACAAAGCTCATCGGTCTGAAAAAGCGAGGTGTGCTGTGATTGGCCAGCTATCCAGTGCATTGTGATTGGCCGAATACCTCAAGCGTGAGACGGAAATGTTATGCCCCTCACATACTGTTGATGCCGTGTCCCGGCCGGAGCGATGAGACAAAAACATTAAAACTCATTACAATCGAGGCATTTGTTGCATCCAGTGGGGACATAATTACTGATTATAATGACTTATACTGTCTTTTTACGCGTTGCGTTGCATTGCATCGTGCCGCGCAAACATAAAACTCTGTCTGCATTTGTGATCAGAGAAATGACAAACAACAAGTGCTACTCTACTGCCCAAAACTCGCGTTTGAATCATCAGTGGCATATCCTTTAAATGAAAACGTACTTACATGAGTCAGAACTGCCGGCATTTTAGTCTAACGTTACTCTCCCAGGATCAGTAAGCAGTCCTCCATAAAATGCGCTGCACACATCTGGATATTTGGGTTAAACTGTTCTGGAACAGTGTTGTAAATACCACTGATTTGTAGTCGTGTCCTCTTTTGGAAGACCAAACAAAGTAGTTTCGCTTTCACAACGAAAAACACAGCGGCCTAACTTGCATAATCATTAGTCTCATGTATATAAGTGGTAGGTTAATTAGAAAGGAAAATTGAAAAGAAAATAAAAGAATTGTGCTGTATCAATAAATTATGAATAATTTACTGCCATTGTGCATATGTAATCATGTAGTCCATAAAAAGTAACGAATCTGATTATAAATAACGAATCCCATCCCTGAACTACATTGTTTGGTAGAAGAATATTGCTTTTATTTTTATACACTTTTATTACTTTTAGTGCTTTTATTACACTTTATTTGCTCTGTTTTATTCTGTGAAACCTTACTACGTATATGGAATAACCGTTTTATAAAAGCAATAAGCCCCGTGAAGCCGTGGTTTACAGTGAATTTATAACAGCTAAGGGGGTTTTAGGCACAACGCTGTTATAAATTCACTGTAAACCACGGCCTTTTTATTGAAGGAAATGGAAGTATAACTAATGTCATTTGTTTTTAAAGATATTATTAAGTATAAAACTTGTGCAGTTATGCTAATTCAGATGGAAAACTTTGTTGTCAGTGGATAGAAATATTCCCCCGACAAGCCAATGTAAACATCTCAATTGCATTGTCTGTAAATTTGCAACAAAAAATATAC
>NW_015506404.1:290405-312516 GCF_001515645.1 Sinocyclocheilus grahami
TAAGACCTTTAAAGACCTTTTTAAGATCTGCACTTCACATTTCAGCCTTTAAACCATTTTTAAGAAAAGGGACGAGTCAAAAGTATAAATTATTATACTAATTTAAACAATTACTATCAATTAATTATTATATTAAATAACATATAAATATATCTTAGTGTCTTAATTGTTTAGATTTTTATAATGCATTAGCTTTTTGTCGATCCACTGGTTCACATTTAAAAAATATGTAGCAAAAATAGCAGATGGGCTTATTGAAAAAGCACATTCGTTCTCTGCCAGCAGGAGGCGCTTTCGGAACGGCGCATATAGTGGTTTCCCCGTAACCGCAGTACACAAAGCTGACGTGCAGCGCTCAAGTTTATTCAGTGAAATCATAGCCTTTTGAAGTTTAATCGTCATATTAATCCATATAGCAATTCTTGTCTTTCTGTCCCCAAAGACCTCTTATAATTTAGACTTTTTGTACCATTACAAGTTTGCATGGCCTTAAATATAAACAATTGAACTGAAGACGTTTTAAGGACCCGCGGAAACCCTAATAAGAACATAGTCCAGTGCAAACATTTCTGTCATGCATTTGGCAAAAAGCTTTTGTTGACTATGAATTTTACCTTTGAATTTTTTTTACACAGAAGTAAATAAAGGTGTATGTTTGTAGAGTAATTTACAACAGCTTCGAACGCGGCTCAACCAATCCGAATCAAGGACCGGAACTATCCGTTTTATAATCAGCATTTTAAAATGTAAAATAATCTAAGTATGAGTACGTAATTTTTTTTAGGAATCCGATTACGTAATCCAGATTACGCGTCAACAGTTACTACCCAGCACAGTACAAGTGCAAGCAAATGAAGGATCTTAATTTTAAATGCACATTCATTTTATTGGGAATTTGCTACAGCAGTTTGGTGATTACATTTTGCTTAGCTATCAGAAGGCTTGAAATATTGTGCACAAGTCATATCAGTACAGCCCCAGTCCCCATCCACTTTCACTATGTGGGAAAAGAGCAGCGTGAACACTCTTCAAAATCTCTCCTTTGGTGTTTCACAGAACAAGGTCACCAGGTGGAATAAATGATAGCCGAATTTTCTTTTTTAGATGAACTGAACCTGTTAAATTCATATGCAGCGAAACCATATGATTCATGAACGATTTACCACAGTCAGATTAATGACACTGAAGCTGTTCTCACATTATTTACATGCTGAAACCACTCGCTTCTACCTGCTTCCTTGGCTTACTGTAAAAGCGAAGACTAGGTTATCGCATGTGGGGAAAGTAGCTGAGAAATTGCACACCTGCTAGGAAATACAGCAGCAGGAGGATGGGAAAAAAGATAAATTAATGCACTCATTATGTTCCTGCATGCATCATTTACTGGTTCTGTTTGTGACTCATCATCTGAGAGGATATTTTGCATAAAGAAAATAAAGTCTATTTTTAGGACACTTGATATTATGTGTTAATGAAAAACTTCCTTATTTTCCTTATCCAAAATGCAATCTTTTTTTAGGATGAAATGTGACCTGGACCTGTTTTCTTGAGATTCACTCAACTGCAAATCCCTCACTTCATTTGCAACATTTCGATTTTTATGTCTCCACATCTCATCTGTGTTTTAAATCAGCTGCGCTGTCATTTTTGTAGGGTTTTAGTAACCAAAGCAGCTCCTTCTGAAGGGTTTTTATCATTTGATAGCAAGACGATCGCTGATACGAATGCTCTTATAATACGCAAAAGTTCCAGTGTTGCGCAATGGCTGAATGCGTCTTTCAGCGACATGCACTTTTGTGTAGCATATTTCTCAGTATCGTTCGCCCTATTTTTTCCATCACACATTGTGAAATGTGCTGCTTTTAGACTGCGGTTTGCTTGATAGTTCCTTCCCCTGGCTCTGCTTCAGCTTTTAACCAGCGTCTAACTGGCATTTAACCAGCAACTTTTTTGTTTGTTTGTGTGTCTGTGTTTTCTAGGATTCTCCATTTGGCCATAATCCACGAAGAGGAATGTTTTGCACGTCAATTGATAGACCTGTTTCCTCCAGAGCTGATGGATATTCAGAACAACTTGTATCAGGTATCACGTTAAGAATCTCAGTTGCATAACACATTTTGTTGCATTCAATGGATTGGCAAGCGATTTCTGCAGAAACCCGTTCTGCTCGTGTTTCATGAATAAGACCCTGAAGGAACAGAAAAGCTGTTGAGATCTTGTATTAATGTTGCAATGAGTTTGGTTATTTTTGTTTCCCCTTTGAGGGAAACTCCCTGAGCGTGTATCAAAGAATGATGGGGGTTTATTACACTCGTTTGATAGCCTTGGTTTCAATTGTTATTTTGAAATTTGGGGTTTATCCGGTGACAACAGACGAGGGGCTTTCTGAAGAAACCACCTATGCAGACTATAAGTGTGATTGTTATAGTTAGAAGAGCAAAATTAACCATTTATTGACTTTTTGTTGGCATTTTGGTAGAAGGAAGCTGTGGCCAAGTCAACAGACTGATTAATATTCACAGTCATGGAAACCTGGAAATATCAATGAATTACCCTCTAAAGCTGTGTTAAGCATTCAGGGTGTGATGTAACACCTAAAATAACCACAGGTGATTATTGTGATTACTCACAAATTCACCATGGAAAGTGGTGATGCACCTCTGGAATATCGGATGGACTGATGCGTAACTTTCACATTATAATACATCATTTTTGGGGAAAGAACATGATAATGTTCTTGCTTTGAAGAAAAAAGAAACATATTAAAGGGATTTCTTTATTAAAAATGCATGCATCAGAGGGTTCAAACTGGGATTTGACAGTCAATCTCACTGGAATAGGAACACCGATGTTTCTCGTCGTGCTCTGCTGCAATATATTTTCTCAGAAATCATGAATGATAGAAATGCGTTGGTCAAAAGGGTTGGGATCACTAGACATTGTGGAGCTTATCCAAAAATGTGACCTTTTTTGTTCAGAATACTCTAGTAGTTAATATGAACATTGATTCATTTGTCTAGTTTTAGATTACAGTCAGTTTGAAATCAAAGTCAGCCCTGCTTCTCGTCAGTGATTCACCAGTACGTGCTATTCACAGAAAGAAAATGTCGTCACCTTTCATGAAATGTAATAACTTGCTCCGCCTAAAGAAACAACTTTGCTTTTCTGGAAAGGGAAAACCCAATCCAATATGCAATCCAATCGATTCCCGATGGATAAAAATCACACCATCTTTTCCTACATTAAATATCCTGTTTAGGCCCAAAATGTCACATTATTGAAGCACTGTTTGAGGTTGGATTTGATGCTAGTTGGGTTTATTAGATAAGAAGATGTCAGATTTGGGTCTTAAAGCACATCAGGGTGTGAGTCTAAAGGAAACGCAGCACAAATCTGACAGTCAGCACTTACAGCTGTGAGTAATACTGGTGCTGCTGCACTTTTACCAAAAGCCACGTAATCAACTAAGGCCAGGCCAATTGACATATTACTCGCATGTTTCCTTTTGACACAGTCAGTGTGTAACTCCCAGATTGAGTAAACCTGTGCATGGTCCCTCTTCTTAGGAATAAAATAACCCCAGATCTTCTTGTCCTTCCTGGATGGGATTAAAATCAAAAGGGTCTGTGGATTAATGCCATTCTACTATGCTCTTGCTAACCCACACAGGCTAACTGTCAGATCGAGCATGATGGCCTGAAGCATTGGGGTTGTAATCTTTGCATTTGAGACATGGGGACCGTCCCCAGACTGCACATAACCCAACATATCCTGTTGCATTAAAAAAAGAATACTTCGATTCACATGTACCCTTTTGGCAGATTGGGTTTATATTAATAAAAAAAAAGAATAAAATAAATATTTAATAATAAATAAAATTGTGTATGTATTAGGGCTGCATGATTAATCGAATGTGATTGTCATGCGCATTTTGTTAAAAAAGCCGGTTCTGTAATCAGCAGGAAATCATCATCACATGCTTTCAGATGGAGCAGCATTTACTGCACAGAGCCGTAGTTCACTGACAAGCTACGCCAAAAAAACGCAGACGATTTTATTGCGCGATTCTGAAATCGAAGAAATCGTTTGTGATAGTGACAGCTGTTTGCATAGCTTCTCAGTGAACTACGGCTCTGTGAAGTAAATGCTGCTCCATCTGAAAGCATGTGAAAATACCACATTTAATAACCTATTTTTACTCCAAACTCACTTCGTAACGTCAGTCGAGTGTTTGAAATAAATCCTTCTGATTCTCAATTCCATTTCGATTTATCGTGCAGCCCTAGTATGTATGCATGTATGTATGTGTGTGTGTATATATATATATATATAATGTATATGTATGCATGTATGTATGTGACCCTGGACCACAAAACCAGTCTTAACTGTCAATATTTAAAAATTGAGATTTATACAAAGCTGAATAAATAATTTTCCATTGATGTCTGGTTTGTTAGGATAGGACAATATTTGGCCGAGATACAATTATTTGAAAATCTGGAATCTGAGGGAGCAAAAAAATCTAAATATTGAGAAAATAATCTTTAAAGTTGTCCAAATGAAGTTTATACATACTACTATATATATACATACTAGGGGTGTAACGGTTTGGTTAACGGTTTCACAAAATTCACGGTTTGGTTCGATACGACACAGCGGTGTCACGGTTCGGTACGTTTTCGATACAGCAAAAACAAAGAAATGCCAGAGAAATTTCCTTGATCTTTAAAATTTTTTAATGTATATGTATGTATGTATGTATGTGACCCTGGACCACAAAACCAGTCTTAACTGTCAATATTTAAAAATTGAGATTTATACAAAGCTGAATAAATAATTTTCCATTGATGTCTGGTTTGTTAGGATAGGACAATATTTGGCCGAGATACAATTATTTGAAAATCTGGAATCTGAGGGAGCAAAAAAATCTAAATATTGAGAAAATAATCTTTAAAGTTGTCCAAATGAAGTTTATACATACTACTATATATATACATACTAGGGGTGTAACGGTTTGGTTAACGGTTTCACAAAATTCACGGTTTGGTTCGATACGACACAGCGGTGTCACGGTTCGGTACGTTTTCGATACAGCAAAAACAAAGAAATGCCAGTGAAATTTCCTTGATTTTTACAGTTTTTTTATTTATTAAAACTAACATAAAGTATGATCTTAAAAATGTGGAAGGCCTTTTGACCTTTGCCGTTTATCTAAGATGATTTTGGAAGCTTTTTTAACATTTGTTTCTTATTTATTTGGTTCCACCGTGTTTGCTGATTTTCAGTGTTTTATATTTAAACTTAGTGCAAGTTATTTGTTATTTTATATTAGGCCTATAGCATAGTGTATTTGTACCTTTTTTGTTAATAAATTAAACATTCTATGTTGAATGTGAGTTTGTCGTACTGTTTTGTTGTTGTCCATTCAATCAGTTGACGCTGAATTGATGCTAATTCGCACAGGCATTTACAAGCTATTTAAAAGTGAATAAAAGAAAACTATAACGAACTACCTCACCGTCACAACCTGGAGTACATATTTAATTTCACACACTTAAAGCTCTTTTATTTTCCAAATGTAATAGGATTACTCCAACGAATCGTTCGGTTTGTAATGCGTACAGCAAAAACAAAGAAATGCCAGAGAAATTTCCTTGATCTTTAAAATTTTTTATTTATTAAAACTAACATCATAAAGTATGATCTTAAAAATATGTTAGACTTTGGAAGGCCTTTTGACCTTTGCCGTTTTTCTAAGATGATTTTGGAAGCTTTTTAAAAATTTGTTTCTTATTTATTTGGTTCCACCGTGTTTGCTGATTTTCAGTGTTTTATATTTAAACTTAGTGCAAGTTATTTGTTATTTTATATTAGGCCTATAGCATAGTGTATTTGTACCTTTTTTGTTAATAAATTAAACATTCTATGTTGAATGTGAGTTTGTCGTACTGTTTTGTTGTTGTCCATTCAATCAGTTGACGCTGAATTGATGCTAATTCGCACAGGCATTTACAAGCTATTTAAAAGTGAATAAAAGAAAACTATAACGAACTACCTCACTGTCACAACCTGGAGTACATATTTAATTTCACACACTTAAAGCTCTTTTATTTTCCAAATGTAATAGGATTACTCCAACGAATCGTTCGGTTTGTAATGCGTACCGAACCGAAAGCCTCGTACCGACTGGTTCAATACGAATACGTGTATCGTTACACCCCTAATATACTGTATACACACACACACACACACTCACACATTACACACACTCACACACACATTACACACACACACTCACACGTTACACACACTCACACACTCTTTCTAAGATGATTTTGGAAGCTTTTTAAAAATTTGTTTCTTATTTATTTGGTTCCACCGTGTTTGCTGATTTTCAGTGTTTTATATTTAAACTTAGTGCAAGTTATTTGTTATTTTATATTAGGCCTATAGCATAGTGTATTTGTACCTTTTTTGTTAATAAATTAAACATTCTATGTTGAATGTGAGTTTGTCGTACTGTTTTGTTGTTGTCCATTCAATCAGTTGACGCTGAATTGATGCTAATTCGCACAGGCATTTACAAGCTATTTAAAAGTGAATAAAAGAAAACTATAACGAACTACCTCACTGTCACAACCTGGAGTACATATTTAATTTCACACACTTAAAGCTCTTTTATTTTCCAAATGTAATAGGATTACTCCAACGAATCGTTCGGTTTGTAATGCGTACCGAACCGAAAGCCTCGTACCGACTGGTTCAATACGAATACGTGTATCGTTACACCCCTAATATACTGTATACACACACACACACACACTCACACATTACACACACTCACACACACATTACACACACACACTCACACGTTACACACACTCACACACTCTCGCACACGCACACACTCTCACACTCACACTCACTCACACACACACACACACACACAGACACACTCACACTCACATATATTTTTATTATTATTTCAATATTTAAAAAATATATATATATATTATACTAATTTATACATAGTAATATACAGTACATATTAAAATAATTGTAATTATATAATTAAGCTAATTATTTTAATATGCATTTAGCTTAATGATAGCTTAAATTGATTATTGTAATCATAAAGTAATATGTTTTATAAAAATAATAATGAAATACATTGTTTAACTGTAATTATGTATATTTCATATAAAATGTAAATGTATTTAAAAAACACACACACACACACACTATTTATTTATTTATTTATTTATTTAAATGATACATTTTAATATATATTTTTTAAATATATCAATAGCTGTTACTATTTTGTCATTACAGAAAAACACTATAATGTCCAGGATCAGATCTATTTTCATGTGACCGTGCAATGTTTTATGCGTTTTATCCGATGCTTATACTTAATTCTGCTGTCCGTAGACGCCGTTGCATCTGGCCACGTACTTGAACCAGCCCGCCGTAGTGAAGGGCCTTGTGGAAAAGAGGGTCTCACTGGAGCTCCAGGACCAGGAGGGAAACACCCCTCTCCATGTGGCGTGTGAGCACGGATTCTGGGATTGTGCCAATGAGATGATCCACAACGCCTCGCCCAGCAAACTCGCCAGCGTGCTGGAAGCACAGAACTGGAGAGGTGAGAGTCCTCATATTCGTTAGTGAACTGAACAGAGCTCTGCTGGGCCTCGCTGAGTGTGTAAATGGTCCTGCAGCGTTTGTGCTCCAGACATGACGGATTCCTCTGTGTTTTGTTGTAGCAACTGCATATGATAGCAACATGCTCAAAACACCCTAGCAAGTGCACTGTAGCCTAACATGCACAGATAAAGATACAGCATCTATTTCTGTGTTTTCTGGCGTGTGTATTGGGAAGAGTCATCTTGAGAAATGCAGTCACACTTCTGTGACGTTGGTTCCTTCTCTTGTGTTGATTCTGACTGGATCATGAGGTTTTTTAGTGAACAGAAACGGTTGTGTCAGAACAAGGAAGTTGGAAGCAAAAAGTGCCCTGGAGTTTTTCCATGTTGTCATGAACTTCCAGTATCAGCGTTTCATAACGTCGTCTTCATCATTCAGTTTTCTCTTCATGTCAGCTGCTGTCTCATGTGTGACCCTGGAGCACAAGAGCAGTGTTAAGTCGCTGGGGGATATTTGTAGCAATAGCCAACAATACATTGTATGGGTCAAAATTATAGATTTTTCTTTTATGCCAAAAATCATTAGGATATTAAGTAAAGATCATGATCCATGAAGATATTTAGCAAATTTCCTACTGCAAATATATATAAACTTAATTTTTGATTAGCAATATGCATCGCTAAGAACTTCATTTGGACAACTTTAAAGATGATTTTCTCAATATTTAGATTTTTTTGCACCCTCAGATTCCAGATTTTCAAATAGTTGTATCTGTCCAGGGTCACGTATTAATGGAGGTATAATAAAATATGCGCTCTGCTGTTATTGTGCAGGTCTGACGTGTCTCCACGTGGCTGTGCTGCACAAGCATCATCGTCTCCTGCGGCTGCTGATGAAGAGCGCTGTGGATCTGAACATCCAGGTGAGCTGCTGCAGCTGATCTGTTGTGTGAAGTGAAAGCCTTCAGTCTTGTGACCAAACGTCTGTCGGGTTTCTCCTCAGGAGGGGACGAGCGGGAAGACGGCGTTACACGTGGCGGTGGAGCTGCACGACGTGCCGGCGGTGAACCTGCTGCTCAACAAAGGGGCCAATGTAGACGCCGCCATGTTTAACGGCTGCACCGCGCTGCATCTGGCTGTGGGCCGACAGGACGCCGCCATCGCTAACCTCCTGTGCCAAGCTGGAGCCGACAAGATGATCAGAAACATGGAGGACGAGACGGCCCTGGATCTAGCCGACGGCAATGATGATGTGAGGAGACCCAAATTACATTATTATTAGTGCTGTCAAATGATTAATCGCGATTAATCGCATCCAAAATGAAAGTTTTTGTTTACATAATGTGTGTGTGCTGTGTATATTTATTATGTATATATAAATACACACACGTGCACATATATATTTCAGAAAAACGTTATTTTTATATATTACATATATTTATTTATAATATAAATTATATGAATATAAATATAGACATGTAAATATTTTCAAAAGATATACTGTATGTGTGTGTATTTATGTATACATAATAAATATACACAGAGCACACACATATATTATGCAAACAAAAACTTTTATTTTGGATGCGATTAATCGCGATTAATCGTTTGACAGCACTAATTATTATCTAACAAAAAAGCTTAAAAGTTGAACAAAATCTGCAGAGTCAGACGGTGCCTCTTTCAGTCTCAACCGACTATATCGATGTTGTTATTATTGTTAATTAAAACAAACTTTTTGTTTTTGTTAATTGAATTAAGGCTGAAATAAAATATGTATATATGTGTGTGTGTGTATACGAAGAGTTTATTTGCAAAAACGGATAACTGTTTGTTTTTTTTATTTTCAAAAATCATGTTTTTTATTGTTATCATAGTTTTTATTGTGTTAGTTAGCTGTATATTTTAGTTATTTTTTTAACCTAATCAAAATAACCCAACTGCAGTTTGATTGAGATGATTTTTGAGTTATCTGTTTTTGCAAATGAACTCTTCACACACACGTATATTCAGGGATTGAAATGAACTTTTTCACTCACCAGCTAATTTGGCTACAACATTTTCAAGTTACCGGCCATTCATAACTTCTACTAGCCAAAAATAAATAAAAAAATAAACTTAAATAAACCAACAGCTTGGGGCTGTCTACACTGGGCGTGACAAAGCGACCGTTGCAAATCATTTTGTGTCAGTACTAGGGGTGTGTGATATTGACAAAAAAATTATATTTCAATATTTTCTGGAATTTTATATCGATAAAGTTAATTAGACAATATTTTGCTGAGTGTGTTATTGTGCTGCTATAAGGACTACCGTGGACAGCTGACGCCTAAAGTTTTTTTAATATATATTTCATATTCTGTGTGGTCAGTTCACAGCATATAAATTAATCTTTTCCAATAAGTTTAAATTGATTTTTACCTTTTATAAAGCCATTTTTTGCATCATCTTTTGAGTAAAATTCTTATATTTAATCAGTCAATTATAATAATAATACATTTAGGCTGTTACTAAACAAATGAAATCAATATCAACAAAATTTATCTTTGCAGAAGTTGCATATGAAGTGGCATTTAGATGTATTTACACATGTTTAGTGCAGCTTAGAGGGACATGGGATGCTTTAACCTGCAGTTACAAATGCATAAGTAATGTTTTGATATTTTAAACATGAAATGTTGAATACTGACATTTGGAAATTATTTTAAAAATGAAAAGATACGTGAAATGTGAAATTAAAACAATTAAAACCGCCAGTAGGTGGCAGCAAGTCACTGTTAAGTGAGTTATTGCGATTGAACCGAATCATTTAAACGGTTGATTCATTCAGTTACGAAACACCGTCATGTTGCTCAGAGACGCAAAACAGTGCTGTGGCTGTGTTTAGAATGATTTTTGTTGGCGGAATAGAGCAAAAACAGCCAATATGTTATCTAAAATGTAAGTATCTTGATATTAACTTATTGTTTATTGAACTGTTGTATAAAATCAATATCACGTTTTTAACCATGCTTTAAAAAAAAAAAAAAACGGCACTCTTCGTGTGATATTGATTAACTGTATGAAATTATATAAATATATACATTTTCTGCCCCCTTATCTTGAATGATGTGATCATTCTTAATGCATATTAATAGACTGAATCATGCAGTGAAAGAACGCACTCTAAATGCGCACACGCACTAAAGCCTGTGTTGTCTAATCAGACTTCATCACGTTAGTCTCTTATTATGCGTGCACGCTGTAGGTGTGTTTTGTTTGGTTTTTGCAATATACTCATAATGTCATAATGTTCAGTATGTGCGCTAAACCTGCGCAGATTTGGCTTGCATGAAGTTCCCCAAGAAATAAATGAGTGAACATATAACTTACGAAAAGTAACCCGCCAAATTTCAAACCCTGCATATATATATATATATATATATATATATATATATATATATATATATATATATAACAAGAGTTTAATAAAGCTAAAGAAAAACGTTTCAAAACAACGAAAACGAATAAAAATGACAAAAGCACATAATAGCGCATCTAAAAATACTGCATAACAACATGTTCAAAAAGACTCTAGAAACTAACTGAAATAAAAGTTGAAGTTGAAATCTGAAAAAAAAATTAAGCTAAATAGAATACAAATATTAGTAAAAATGACAGAACAAAACAAAATGAAAGATGAAAAATATAAGTTAAGAATAAAATAAATAAAACAATAATAAACAAAATATGAATAAATTCTATAAAAGTGTATAAATAATACTAATGTTGTTTATAATGTCTTGCATAATGAGTGATAGATTATGTGTTGATTATTAGTGTGCATGATGTGCAACGATGTTCTTATTGAATTCAGGGTTTTAAAGTCAGCAAGAAGTCTGTCACTGTTTTACTGTAAAGCAGCATACAGTAACTGCATTTGCTCGGTGAGCTTTGCATTAGAAATGGGATGATGTGATCACCGTTTCTCCTTTTGCTTTTGCAGATTTTGGCCTTGTTCCCCTTCGACGACATTCAGATCATGGGCAGGACTGTCGTGAGCTTCTCATATTTACGTGCAGCGTATTCTTTCTACTAAGAATGCAAGTGCTTTTTAACGAGAGCTTTTTTGAGTTATCTGGGTACCGTGAACATCTGCCAGCAGCTATGATGCTTGCTTCACAACCATATCATTTACATTTTGGTTTTCAATGTTAAACGCTGCGTATAACACAAACCAAACAGACACTGGCGACAGAGTCATGCTCTGGAGTTTTTAAGAGGAGAAATGTGCTGCAGTGCTCATGAGTATTGATACAGCAATGAGCAGAACATACAGGAAAAGCCACAAAAACAAGTTCCTGGTAAATTTGTAAAAAGAACAGCATGGAGTGAAACTGTGTGTGTGTGTGTTTCCAATCATGTGCCACATCAATCTTCATAATCCTCATAACTTACCAAAAATGTGTCCCATTCATGTAAACTCAGACAGGTTAAAACCTGTTTCCACTTCATGTGAAACAAGTATATTTTCTTGTAAATTAATATTAATTTCCTTTCTTTCCTGTACAGCATATGATTGCCATCATATTTAGTGACTAAATATAGCATTAAATGCTGACTTTTAGAAAAAAAAAGTTTTTTTTTGTGCAAAATTAAATACATTTTTTTTTACAATATTTGATGCTTATAAATATTTTTGTTACTTTTCTAATATAGCAATATGATTTTTGAGAAAAATAACAACGAAGCAGCTGAAACTAAATATGCATGCTAGTAAATTGACAATCTTCTAATGTTTAAGGTTTTATTTTTTCAACATTTGTTATACTCCATACTAAATATTATAAACATTAACAAAAAAGTATTCATTTATTTTCATTAATAAATTATAATAAATGTTAATTTTATATATGTTGTAATTAATAATGATCATAATATTAAAATCCATTAAGAAGTACAGTAAGTTACAATGAATGTGCAACATTGCAACATTTTGTAAAATCTATTTAAAAAGCTGTTTAATATTTCGGAATCACACGAGTGCCGAGAAAACAATTTAATAATAGGAATTTGAATCATGTTTAAAAAAAGAACATTTCAAGAGAATTAGCTATAATTATATGTATCTTGAGCTCTAATATATTCATTAAAATATGACCGTATACTGTATTATTGCAGTTGTATTTGGTGACTAATTATATAAATAAATGCATATGTTAGAAAAAGAAATTAATATTTTTAAGCAAAATTGTCTAAATAGATTTGATACTTCTAAATATGTTTGTTACATTTATTTTCTTTTTCTAATATGGCACTATATGATTATTGATCATGATCTGGTCGTATTCAGACCAGATGGTGGATCAGCACCTAGAGAGGACCTCTACAGCCCTGAAAGACAGCGGAGACCAGGACAACTAGATGAGCCCCAGATACAGATCCCCTGTAAAGACCTTGTCTCAGACGGCCACCGGGACAAGACCACAGGAACCAGATGAGTCCTCTGCACAATCTGACTTTGCTGCAGTCTGGAACTGAACTGCTGGTTCGTCTGGTCAGAGGAGAACTGGCCCCCCGACTGAGCCTGGTTTCTCCCAAGGTTTTTTCTCCATTCTGTCACCGATGGAGTTTTGGTTCCTTGCCGCTGTCGCCTCTGGCTTGCTTAGTTGGGGACACTTCATTTCCAGCGTTATCGCTGACATGATTGCAAAGATATTATTTAAACTGAGCTGGATGTTGACATCACTGAATTCAATGATGAACTGTCTTTAACTGAAAAATGAGTGTTTACTATTGTCATTTTGCATTATTGACACTATTTTCCTAATTAATGCTGTTCAGTTGCTTTGACACAATCTGTATTGTTAAAAGCGCTATATAAATAAAGGTGACTTGACTTAGCTTACAAATAATAAATTAATAAAAATAATGAAGAAAAAAGCAGTAGTTAAAACTAAATGTATATCCTAGTAAATTTACAGTCTTAATGTTTTTAACATGCATTTATGCATACATTTAAGCGTTACAATAAAATATGCAATATTGCAACTTTTAAACCATTTTATGAAAATATTTTAACAATATTCAAATTAAAACGCATAATATAGAAACAACTAAACGCTCAAAGTAAATGTGTATCCTAGTAAATTTACAATCTTGTAATGTTTTAAAATTTTATTTTTAATATTTGGCGGCTAAATACATACTATCAAAACGTTTTAGTTTTACAATGAGATGCGCAAAAGTTTATAAATATTTTAGCAATATTTAAAAAAAAAAAAATCACAGAGAAGCAGATATTATTATAATTCTAATATTTCTAAAAAGATATTATGATACGTTGCAGTGTCGCCTGACAACAGAGGGGCGCTACACATTCCAGCGCATTGAGAATCTGCGCCGAGTAAATTTCAAATTAAAAGTCCCTCATGAAGCATAATGAATCACCCCGCCCACAAACCCAAAGACATTTTACTCTCTGAACTGTGTCAACACGACTGTTAGGCAATAAAACCTTCAAATATTTACCGAAGCCTCGTAATACTAAATCCAAGAGGAAACTAGGTGTGTCTCCTTTCGCAAACCGGAAGTGCTGCGGTGTGTGTCTATGGCGTTAACACGTCGTCAGTCCAGAGGAACTCATGAATGAAGCAGGCCGAGAAGTTTTCGCTCAGAAACACTCGGGATTTATCCGGATCCTGGATGTGCATGGTTTAATTTCTGTCCGAAGGCTTCATCGATACATGTTCGGCGCTGGAGCCCGTCTGGAGAAGTCTCTGAGCGGCTGTTTTCGGGAGTTTTGAAGCGCTGGTGGAAAATGCCTCTGTTTGCATGGAGGTACTGAGACATCACAATAACACTTAAACATGACATCTCTAACGGCAGAGTCACCTTTAATGCAACACTCTCGGACAGCTCTTTAACACTGGCATGATGCCTGCTTTTATGTAAAATTGCTTATGTAGGCTATCAATACTGCTTTCTAATACATGCTGTTCATTTGAACTTTCTGTATATCAAAGAATTTTGGGGGGAAAAAACAATAATTGATAATTTTGCAGCAAAGCGGCATATTATGCTGATTTCTGAAGATCATGTGACACTGAAGACTGGAGGAATGATGCTGAAAATACAGCTTTGATCACAGAAATAAATTACATTTTAAAACATGCACATAGAAAACCTTTATTGTAAATTGTAATAATATTTCACAATTTTACTGTTTTAATTCGGTGAGCATAAGAGACTTCTTTCAGTACATAAGATATCATTTTGTAAAAAACTGCTGCTCTATTTCGTCGTCGAAAATAGTTTAAAACAAAGACACGGCGGAACTCGTTTACGAATGAACTGTTTTTAAACGAATCTAGTGAGTCAGTGATTCATGATTACCCATTCATAAAGACTGTCACTTGATTCATTCCTGAATGAATCAGCCGTTCGAATGAATCGAATGAATGAATGATTCAGTGATCAAATCAGTGACTTGCCGCCACCTGCTGGCAGTTTTAGTTTCATTTTTAAAGTATCTTTTGTTATTTAAATAATTTAATATTTCTATATTGAAAATTTTATAATTTAAAACATTTATATCAACATGAATTGATGGATTTAATTGCACTCATTCCACTGAGCCTCATCAAATGTCTGAAAGTACACTTTTGTGTTCTTCTGTGCCACCGCTGTACAAATTAATTTTGTTAATACTGATTTGATTCGATTGGTAACTTCTATGTCTTATTCTACTTGTTCTTATTCTGTCATTTTAATTACAATTTTTAAAAAGCTTATAAAATATAATTTTTTTTTAAAGAATTTGACTAAAGATGACATGCTTTTTTTAATAAAGTTAGAGGAGTCAAATATCACCTCGTAATGGGAAGGCTACTTTTTTGATAACATTTTGGATAATTGTTTAGAAGGTGCTCCAAAAATTTTGAACGTGCTCCTAAATTTAAGTAAAAAGAAAAGTAAGCGTAGAGCCCTGTTTACTATGTATTTTTTTTACCCCCACATATATAGTTGAGCTCCAGTTTTAAGTGATTTAATCTGCTAGAAACAGTTCTTTTTTAAAGAGAGAGTATTCAGTAAGCTGGGAGAGCCGTGGAAATTCACTGGTCAGAAGGTGTGGAAACTGTTTGCTGAATGAAGTCTCAGAGACGCTTGTTGAAGTCTGTTAATTACAACGCTTTGAATTCACATTGTGACGCATTCCTGGTTTAATGAAGCGCTCGACTCGTCTAATGGAGGTGTCGGGTAACACAGGTGGAACAGGGGTTAGTTTGTGGCGTCCTGAGCTCTGAACACAGAGCCGTTCTGTTGGAATGGGATCAGACCTGCTGGATTCCACGAATGCCGAATTCCCGCGACACACAGGAACGCTTCTGTGACAGGAGCGCTGAATTATGCAGTTACACCTGATTTCTTTTCTACAGACTCCTGTGTTGCATTTCGAGCAGGTTTGCAGATGTGTGACAGTTTTGGTTTCCTCCTTTGGTTTGGTTCAGTAAAGATAAGTGGACATGTGTACTGTAGCGAGAGTAATGTGTGATATTTTCTCCTCAGTTTGTGTTGGTGTGCGGCGCTGTGCGTTCTGCCGTCTGTGTTTGCCGACGCTGAAGACGCTTCGCTGCTGGGAGGCTGGCAGGACGTGTGGCTCTTCCGCTTGTTCCTCAATGTTTTGGGCTACGCCACCATCATCATCCCTGGATATTTCCTAATCAGCTACTTCAAACGAATCAACTATCTAGAAACCGGTTTGTTGAAGTCAAAAGTTTAGTTTCCCCTCTTATGTCCACTGTGATATTTTTTTCTACCACTCATTATGTCCACTATAATTATTTTAACTTATTTTTTCCTGCTTATGTCCATTGTATTTTTTTATTTTTTTGCCGCTTATTTTTTGCTACTTATGTCAAAAATTATATTATTATTTTTATAATATTTTTTACCCGTTATTTTTGAAACTTATGTCTGCCATAATTAATTTTTTGCCCTCTTTTTTCCTATTTATGTCCCCTGTAATTTTTCCCCCACTTATTTAATCCTACATTTTAAAAATATTTTTACCCGTTATTTTTCCAACTTATGTACACTATAATTGTTTCACCTCTTCTTTTCTTCCAAGTTGTATATATATATATTATAGTGCTGTCAAATAATAATATAAAAATAAAAGTTTTTGTTTACATAATATTTGTATGTGTTCTGTGTATATTTATTATGTATATGTAAATACACACACATGCATGTATATATTTCAGAAAAATAGGTTGTTTATTTATTAAATATATTTATTTATAATATAAATATAGACATGTAAATGCATGTAAATATTTTCAAAATATTACTGTATGTGTGTATTTATGTATACATAATAAATATACACAGAACACACATACTATGCAAACAAAAACTTTTATTTTGTATGGAATTAATTGTTTGACAGCACTAATATATATATATGTATATATATATTTCCACTTTCCTACTTATGTTCATTAAAAAAAAAAAAGTATTTTCCCCACATATTGTTTCCTACTAATGTCCACTATTATTTCATACAAGGTTGCTTGCATCAATTTTGATTTTGTATTTCGACCTGAACATAGTTTAAAGTCATCAACACAATATTAATGTATGCATTATTGTAGCAGCAGCTCCCGTGTTCAGAAACTGACAGTTTACAGAAAGTACCTGATTCTTGACATACTGCAGATGTTTGTGCAGGTCGTGGGCTTTGTTTTCCTGTCATAAAGACGTGTGTGTTTGGGAATGAATCTAAGACTGGACTGCTGGATGATGCTTCGCCGGCGGCCAGAAACGAGTCTGAATCCAGTTCATCTGCTCCACAGGCCGTCAAACTCTTCTTCTGTGCTGCTGGACTCCAGGTTATACGTTCATTTGACACCACACTGGGTCATTTAACTATATGCACAAGTTAATAGTCTAAACCATAATATTTACAATATCTATAGTTTTTCATTTAACTATATGCACAAGTTAATATATATATATATATATATATATATATATAGATATATATATATATTTATGTGTATATAACACATATATATATATATATATATATATATATATATATATATATGTGTTATATACACATAAATATATATATATATATATATATATATATATAAGCCTAAATGTGTGTGTGTGTGTATTAGGGCTGTCAATTTTTTTTTCGAATTTCGAATATTCGTCGAATTTAAAATAAAAATCCACATTCGAATGAAAAAATGTTGCATTTGAATTTTAGGTGTGCGTTAAGGAGGCAGCCTTATCAGTGGCGCACGAGATACGATGACGATGTAAGTGTCGTTGCATTATAATGTTTTGTTAGTCTATCCAGTTGAAGCCACTAGCTCATTAAAAATATAGCGGAAAAAGAGAACATCAATGCGGAGAAAATCTTGTTTACATCAAAACTGAAACCAAGCCGTTCACACAGAATGCATATTTCACACATTTTCTAGAGGGACATCTATTACTGTTGCACTCGCGTCTCGCACAAAAGAGCCGCATGTTTAGAAAGCCATATAAAATTAATGCAAGTTTAACTTTGAAAAAATAAATATCGAGACTTAATGGCGGGTTTTTCCCCATCCCACTGCAACTCATGTTTTTAAATGAAAAATGTACTCTGTGTGATTGTCTTTTGGCGCTTTGTATTAAACTATACATTCATACATGATGCTGTTTTGTTTATAGTTGTTTAAGCAACTTAATTATAATTGGTTTTAGGGCTGGGCAAAAAAAATACGATTTTCCGATTAATTGTTTTTTTTAAATGACATCGATTCTCAAAAGCCGCAAATCGATCTTTTCCAGAATTTATTTCTGCACACATTTAAAACAAGATCTGATTAACGTGAATCTTATCATTAGTCTTCTCCACTAGATGTCACCCTTATTTACCTTGCGCGATGTTACAACAGAAAGCCTGTCATTCATTCAGCACTTATCATGGCCATCTGGTGTGCAGCACTTTGTTTGCCAAAAAATAAAAGGGTTTAATTTTCATTTGATTTGGATAAATTATATTAATGTTTTATGCCTTCATCTGATTACCAGAAAAATTAAGAACATTTTATAGGGCCCTATTATTGTTTAAAAAAGGACGCTATACAAAAAAAGAATAGGTTTAAAATACAGGCATGTGGTTCTTAATTTCTTTTTATTAATTCATAATTTGTAAACTGATGTTTACTGTTCATTTTTTAGAAATATCAATAGCATTTGTATAAAAACTATATTCACTGAATGTAATCAAAAAAATCGAGAATCAAATCGAGAGCTTGCGTATCGAAATCGAATCGAATCGGGACATGTGAATCGATACCCAGCCCTAATTGGTTTATAAACATTATTATAAACATTATGCACTTTTTTTAGAAGATAGTAATGTTATCTTATGCTTTGAATGATGCGCCCTCTTGTGGCCTCAGAAGAGAAGCCAAAAGCTTTTCTTCACCCTAACTGAAATTATGCATTTTTTTGTTAATTATTTTATTATTTAATTAAAATCACCATGAAGGCAGTACAGCCTATTTTACCAGTGATGCTTGTTGGATTCTCAATAGTGTAATTACAGTGTTTTCTTTTATTTAAAAGTTTACAGGGATTAAAGTTCCATAGCTACGACTGATTTCCGTCAGTTCATAAAAACAGTCACTTGTTCATTCCTGAATGATTCAGCCGTTCAAAACGAATCAATTAAATTAATGATTCAGTGATAAAATCAGTGACTTGCCGCCACCTGCTGGCGGATTTAGTTTCATTTCTAGCGTATAATTTAATTTATTTGAATCATATTTCTGTATTCAAAATTTTATATTTAAAGGTGACATATTATGTCTGTGAAGTTTCAGCTCAAAATACTCCACAGATCATTTATTATATAATTTTTGAAAATGCCTATTTTGAGTGGAAGCAGAAACAAGCTGTTTTTCGGGCCTGTGTCTTTAAATGCAAATGAGCTGCTGCTCCACGCCCCTGTTTCCAGAATAGAGCTGCGCCATTACAGCTCGGACCTGCTAAAAAACATCTGTTTTGGTTCTGATTATCATGTTTATCGTGCTGAAATCATGCGTTTTAAACCATATGAGTTTAAACTTCATATATACGGTTTTCTGAGTGCACACATCTGAAGCACACACACAGAAAGCGGCTGTCACAGCATGTGAGCACTAAACTAAGCTCTCATTCACACACAAGTTTACCTTAAAAACACACGCATTACAAAAACAGTGGGTTATGTCTGTGAAGGTAAACAGCTGGGAAATAAATTGCTTGTTTATTTTAGATCTGTGTGGCAGCTGCAATTTACAGTAGCCTAAATAAAAATAATCCACTGCTGTCTTGTCTCCCTTGAGGCTGGAACTGTAAATATTGTTCTGTGCTCGTCTGTGCAGCCAAAGTCAGAACCGTTAGCATGTTCTGCTCAAACTTTCGTCATGGCATTAGAACAAGTACACCGTTGTCGCTTGTGAAATCAAAATGACGGTGCCTTGAGTGGAAGTTTAAAGATTAAGGGGTGGTAATATTATAATGAGATCCCTTTGTGACATCACTAGGGGAGCAATATCAGACGCGCTCGTTTTCTCAGACGCTTGCAGAAAAAGGCTTGCCAAAACAAAGTGATTGGGTTAATCTTTTTCACGTTTCCTTGGTTGGTAGATGCACCGGGGACCTGATTATAGCACTTAAAACCTGGAAAAATCAGTGTTACGTGCTATGCGTATGTGTTTCTTCCTTCCCACCCTCTCGTCTTGTTTCTGCTGCCTCGCTCTTAGGTTCCTGATTGGACCTGTCGGCTGCCAGTCATAATTGTGACGTCACCCTCTGCGCCCAATCCGCTGTTGCCCTGCCGGTTTAAAAGGTCCTCCCGTGAACCTCGTGGGGTGGCGGTGTGTTTGTGTCTGTGTGTTTTGGTTTGCTGAGATTAGTTTTGGTATCTTACTCGTTAATTCTGTGTGTCTAGCATTTGCTGTGTATTTGAGGTACGGTTCGTTTATTCCTTAATTAGGGAAAAAGGAACGGGTAAGGATATCGCGCGATATACACTTTGCACGTAGTAACAATGAGTGTCTAGACACATTAGGCAAGCGGTGTGCGCCCCCCCTGTAATTAGTTTTTTTTTAGTGGTAGGAGTGTTATATTTAGAGCGTCGATACGCTGAAGATTTCGGTTTCTTTTCTACATTCTTCTTTTGTTAGTTAGGCTAGAGGACTTGGGGAGCTTTATGGGAATCATTTGGTTTTATTGTTTTCTTTGATTTGGGCGCCACTCAAGTTCCTTTTTTCCTATATTGTTTTTGTTAACCTTCGTTACTTCCATTGTTGTTAATTTTCTTTACTATTATTTTATTTCAAAGCAAACTGTAAATAGTGCATCACAACGCCTTTTTCTTGTGGCTTCGGCTTCAGGTAATAAATTGTTACTTCATTTGTGTTTATGGTCACTTTTCTGCCTGTTTCAATCCACCTAGCAATAATCTATTTTAAGTGTTATGATACAACTCCTAGACTTTTAAAGATCGTAACAGTCAGATTTTCATGATGTTACCTATAAAACATTATTCTCCACATGAATTTATGAATTTAATTGCACTCATGCCACCTCTGAGCCTCATTAAACATCTGATAATGTACCTACAAGCCACTTCTGTGTTCTTCTGTGCCACCTTTGTAGTACAAATTAATTTATTAATACTAATTTCATATGATTGGTAACTTATTTGTCTTAGAAGTGGCATGAGTGCAATTAAATTCTTAAATTCATGTGGAGAATAATGTTTTAAATATATAATTTTGAATACAGAAATATTAAATGATTCAAATAAATGAAATTATACGCTAAAAATGAAACTAAATCCGCTAGCAGGTGGCGGAAAGTCACTGATTTTATCACGGAATCATTCATTCAATTGATTCGTTCGAACAGCTGAATCATTCAGGAATGAAGCACGTGACTGTTTTTATGAACTGACGGAAATGCGTCGTAGCAACGGAACTTTAATCCCTGAGTATATATATTTTTTTATTTTAATTAAAAGGTTTTTAATTTAATTTAGTTTTTTTTTTTACACTTGAAGTAATATACATTTTTTAGCATTTCAGTGAAAATTGTTTTTACAGTATGCATTACAATATTTTTGGAGTGTTTTTTTTTTATTTAAATAGTATTTTTTGATGAAGTTATTTTATTATTTTTAATGTGTGCACAAGATAATAGTCTTCATGTGTTCAATAATATCTAAAATATTATTAATACTAAACATATTCTATCTATATTGTTTTTCTTCACTTTTAAAATTATTTAATTTAATTTAAATCATCATGAAGCCAATACAACATATTTTACCAATGATGATAAAAATACTTATTGAAAAATAAAATTTAAGTAATAACTTTTTTGCATTTCAGTAATAATTTTTTTTTTTTTTTACAGTTACGTATTTTTTTTTG
>NW_015506404.1:312813-360252 GCF_001515645.1 Sinocyclocheilus grahami
TGTGCCCCGCTCTCCCCTACCTCTGTAAATAAATACAATATAAATTCACGTCTCGTGCACTTTAATGCCCTTTGAATGTAACGTGTACGTTCCCTTGGAACTGGAATCATGGCGGAATTTCATGTGAAGTCCACTTCGCAGGGCACTTACAGTCGAATAAGACAACGCTTGAATACTGCCTGAACAAGAAACCTCCTTACTGAAGTGAAAGTGTTGACTGGTGTCACTATCTCGCGAACGCGTCTAGACACATTAGGAAAGCGGTGTGTGCCCCCCTTGTAATTTGGTTTTTAGTGGTAAGAGTAGGACATTTAGAGCGTCGATACGCTGAAGATTTCGGTTTCTTTTCTACATTCTTCTTTTGTTAGTTAGGCTAGAGGACTTGGGGAGCTTTATGGGAATCATTTGGTTTTATTGTTTTCTTTGATTTGGGCGCCACTCAAGTTCCTTTTTTCCTATATTGTTTTTGTTAACCTTCGTTACTTCCATTGTTGTTAATTTTCTTTACTATTATTTTATTTCAAAGCAAACTGTAAATAGTGCATCACAACGCCTTTTTCTTGTGGCTTCGGCTTCAGGTAATAAATTGTTACTTCATTTGTGTTTATGGTCACTTTTCTGCCTGTTTCAATCCACCTAGCAATAATCTATTTTAAGTGTTATGATACAACTCCTAGACTTTTAAAGATCGTAACAGTCAGATTTTCATGATGTTACCTATAAAACATTATTCTCCACATGAATTTATGAATTTAATTGCACTCATGCCACCTCTGAGCCTCATTAAACATCTGATAATGTACCTACAAGCCACTTCTGTGTTCTTCTGTGCCACCTTTGTAGTACAAATTAATTTATTAATACTAATTTCATATGATTGGTAACTTATTTGTCTTAGAAGTGGCATGAGTGCAATTAAATTCTTAAATTCATGTGGAGAATAATGTTTTAAATATATAATTTTGAATACAGAAATATTAAATGATTCAAATAAATGAAATTATACGCTAAAAATGAAACTAAATCCGCTAGCAGGTGGCGGAAAGTCACTGATTTTATCACGGAATCATTCATTCAATTGATTCGTTCGAACAGCTGAATCATTCAGGAATGAAGCACGTGACTGTTTTTATGAACTGACGGAAATGCGTCGTAGCAACGGAACTTTAATCCCTGAGTATATATATTTTTTTATTTTAATTAAAAGGTTTTTAATTTAATTTAGTTTTTTTTTTTACACTTGAAGTAATATACATTTTTTAGCATTTCAGTGAAAATTGTTTTTACAGTATGCATTACAATATTTTTGGAGTGTTTTTTTTTTATTTAAATAGTATTTTTTGATGAAGTTATTTTATTATTTTTAATGTGTGCACAAGATAATAGTCTTCATGTGTTCAATAATATCTAAAATATTATTAATACTAAACATATTCTATCTATATTGTTTTTCTTCACTTTTAAAATTATTTAATTTAATTTAAATCATCATGAAGCCAATACAACATATTTTACCAATGATGATAAAAATACTTATTGAAAAATAAAATTTAAGTAATAACTTTTTTGCATTTCAGTAATAATTTTTTTTTTTTTTTACAGTTACGTATTTTTTTTTTGTAGTTGTTTTTGTAATTCCCATTTTTCTCAGTATTAATTCTCAGTAGATTCCCACTACTATAATTGCAGTTTTTAAAATGTAAATAATATTAAGAAGTTATTTTATTTTTAATACGGTGTGCACAAGTTAAGAAATGAATAGTCTTTTAATAGTCATGTGTTTGCAATAATATCTACATATGAAGAGTTCATTTGCAAAAACGGATAACTCTGTTTTTAACAATTTTTCATTGTGCATTCCAATTAATATCAATCAAACTGCAGTTGGGTTATTTTGATTAGGTAAAAAAAAAATACAGCAAACACAATAAAAACCTGAGAACATAATAAAAAACATGATTTTTGAGTGATCTGTTTTTGCAAATGACCTCTTCATATATCAATATCTCTGTATGTTTTGCCCTCGTGCAGGCGTCGTACCTGACGTGGGGTGTTCTTCAGGAGCGGGTGATGACGCGCTCGTACGGTGCGACCGAGGTGGAAGGCAGCGGCGAGCGCTTCAGAGACTCTCAGTTTCTGGTGTTCATGAACCGCATCCTGGCGCTGACGGTGTCCGGTCTGTGGTGTGTCCTGTTCAAACAGCCCCGTCACGGTGCGCCCATGTACAAATACTCCTTCGCTTCACTGTCCAACATCCTCAGCAGCTGGTGCCAGTATGAAGCGCTCAAATACATCAGCTTTCCCACACAGGTACAGCACTGCATTCTGGGTAAATGAGCTGCATGGTAAAGCAGGTTTATTTTATATAGCACACACTTATCGTCGTCGTCATAGACAGTGGTGACTCAAAGGTCTTTACATAAAAAGGATATAAAATAATCATAACAGATGATTAAGAAATAAAATTAACAATAAAAACTAAAAATTCTAATATGCTTATTGTTCAGTAAGTATACAATTAGATGTTCTCTGTTTTTAATTTTTTGACAGTATTTTCCTCACACTCACCCAAATTCTCATTTCCATAATGAATTTATGCAACATTATTACAGCAAATATTATCAATGATGTATGTGTATATACAGTGGGTACGGAAAGTATTCAGACCCCCTTAAATTTTTCACTCTTTGTTATATTGCAGCCATTTGCTAAAATCATTTAAGTTTATTTCCTCAATGTCCACACAGCACCCCATATTGACAGAAAAACACAGAATTGTTGACATTTTTGCAGATTTATTAAAAAAGAAAAACTGAAATATCACATGGTCCTAAGTATTCAGACCCTTTGCTCAGTATTTAGTAGAAGCACCCTTTTGATCTAACACAGCCATGAGTCTTTTTGGGAAAGATGCAACAAGTTGTTCACACCTGGATTTGGGGATCCTCTGCCATCCCTCCTTGCAGATCCTCTCCAGTTCTGTCAGGTTAGTAAAATGATCATTAGGGCTATAGAACAAATATTACATATAGGATAAATACTTTTTACAATGTTTTTGTGCATTTCAGTAATAATAAAAAATATATATTTTTAAATATTAAGCATTATGCTAATGTGAATTTGGACTTTTCTTTATGTAAAATAAAATGTATTTTTCTTGTTTCTTATTTTTTTCTCAAAGGTTTTGTGAGAATAGCCGTAACAATGTAGATATTTAACAGATATTTCCCCGTGTATAAACCATATCATGGGTTGCACAATATATCTGTGATCATATCGGTGATAGACAATATTTGCATTTCTTTGAAATATTAGCATTGGTCTATTTAGCTGATATGGAAAGCAGATTATATTAGTGCTTTATTTTACCAATTCAAATAAAACAATAAATAAATAAATAGTGAGGTTTCAAGCATGCTAAATGGTTATCCATGGTTTGTATGTTGAACATATTATCATATTTAGATTTCTGGTTTCACTTGTACCAAACATTACAATTCTGCATTGGAATTTTAGTGTGAATTTCTTTAAACGAAAAACATAAAATAATATAATTTAAAATAAAATCAATAATATTAATCTTTTCATTTGTTTTTCATTAAACTGTGTGCACAAGTTAATAGCCTTCATGTTTTCACAATATACATTTTTAAAAATCTATTATTTTAGATATTTTACAATTATCTACATTTTAATGTTTTAACTTTATTTTATTATTTAATTAAAATCACCATGAAGGAAGTACAGCATATTTTATTTATTTATTTATTCATTAGTTTTTAAAGTTATTTTATGATTTAATTAAAATCACTGAAGGCAGTACAGCATATTTTATTTATATTCATTAGTAAAAAAAAAAAAAAAAAAGATTATTTAATTAAAATCACCATCATCACCATGGCAGTACGATATATTTTACAAAATATAAAAATAAAATAAAATAAATTAATTTTAATAAATAAAAATGAATAAATATAAAAAATATCTTTAAAATTAAGCATTATAAATCTATAATTTCCACCATGATGGTTATTGGTCATGTGCATCCTGTATATCAGTCTGTGGTGTCTAGTTTCTGGACATTTGTACTGTGGCTGAGAGAGCTCAACGCGCTGCAAATTCAGAAAACACATGCAAATAGAAAAAGCACCAGCAAATTAAGAAAACATCTTCATCAGTTTAACAGCACATGTGCTGCAAATGCTCACCACACAAACAAATAAAGAATTGCGCAAGTAGCACAGACCACAATAAAATTACTCCAACAAAACAAAAATTAACCATGTTGTTGTTTTTTTTATGGCGTATTGATTACCATTTGTGTAACCACAGTTGTACAAATACCATGGTTAATCTATGGTTAGTGTAGTAAATCCATGGTTAATTTGTGCATGGATACTATGGTTTAACTACAGTAACAATTTTTTGTTTTATTTTTTTTATATAGTCAATATTTTAATTAACTTTAATAGTAAACCATAGGCTATGGTTAATTTTTGTAAGGGAAGTTGTAAAAGTTAGCCAGCTTACATACCCTTTCACAGTTACAGTAATTGTGTATTTCATCAGATTATTTAGGCTTTTTTATATATTAAATAAACAAAAATCTCACCTTTCAGATCAAGCATTGATAAATATGTCCCAGCCATGTTCGTCACTTTGCAGTTCTCTTAAACATCTCTGAGGTGGTCTGTGTCTATTTGCAGTGCATTTCTGTATTTGGTTGTATTGTGAGCATTTGCAGCGCGCGTGTTGTCAAATTGATGATGTTTTCTTAATTTGCAGATGTTTTTTCATGTGCAGCATGTTGAGCTCTCCAGGCCACTGTACGTTTGATCAAATCTTGACATTTGTGACCCTGGAGCACAAAACCAATCTTAAGTAGGACAGGTATATTTGTAGCATGAGCCAAAAATACATTGTATGGGTCGAAATGATCGATTTTTCTTTTATGCCAAAAATCATTAGGACATTAAGAAAAAAATTGACCCTTATGGCTGATTTTGTGCTCCAGGGTCACATTTTCTGTGAGACTGATGTATTTTTGTCACAAGGTTGAGCATGTTCTTGCAACAGTCAGCTCGTGCTGCTGTCTTGATCCAACGCCACATGTGTTTCCGTCGCAGGTTCTGGCCAAGGCCTCTAAGGTGATCCCCGTGATGCTGATGGGCAAGATCGTGTCGCGCAAGAGCTACGAGTACTGGGAGTACTTGACGGCCGTCCTGATCTCGCTGGGCGTCAGCATGTTCCTGCTCTCCAGCTCCACCGGCAAACACTCCTCCACCGTCACCACCTTCTCCGGCGTGGTCATCCTCGGCGGATACATCGTCTTCGACAGCTTCACCTCCAACTGGCAGGACAACCTGTTCAAGTACAAGATGTCGTCGGTGCAGATGATGTTCGGCGTCAATCTCTTCTCGTGTCTCTTCACGGTGGGCTCTCTGCTGGAGCAGGGCGCCTTCTTCGACTCGCTGGCCTTCATGATGCGTCACTCCGAGTTCACGATGCACGCCGTGCTGCTGTCGGTTTGCTCCGCCTTCGGGCAGCTCTTCATCTTCTACACCATCTCGCAGTTCGGCGCGGCCGTCTTCACCATCATCATGACTCTGCGGCAGGCCATCGCCATCCTCTTGTCTTGCTTCCTCTACGGTCACGCCGTCACCCTGGTGGGCGGCTTGGGCGTAGCCGTGGTCTTCCTCGCCCTCTTCCTGCGCATCTACGCCCGCAGCCGCGTTAAGAAGAGCAGCAATCGGGCCGCACAGACGCCCGTTCAGAAGGTTTAATCGAGCGCTCGTTCGGATGTGTACAGAAGCCACATTCTCGTGGCTTGTTCGTCTTTTTTTTTGTTTGCTGCAAAACTGGTGGTATGTATTCCGTAAGGTCGGACGGTACAGAAAGGGATTATTCTTTATCTTAATGGGTTAGTTCATGCAAAAATAAAAATTCTGTCATTAATTACTCACCCTCATGTCATTCGTAAGACCTTCGTTCATCTTCGGAACACACTTTAAGATATTTGTGATGAAATCCGAGAGCTCTCTGACCTTGCATGGACCGCAACAGAACTGTAATGTTCCCAGGTCCAGAAACATAGCAAGGAAATCTGTAAAATAGTCCATGTGACATCAGGGGTTCACGGAATGACATGAGGGTGAGTAATTAATGACAGCATTTTCATTTTGGGGTGAACTCCCTTTAAAGGGATTTTGCCTGCACATTGTGACTTTTGTGTGTGTGTGTGTGTGTGTGAGAAATGACTTGACGAGCCATCGAGTGAACACCGACTTTGATAGCCTTTGATATCTTTGTAATTTGGTACTGAAATGCGTTCAGTTTTTCTATTTACATTTTGCTTTAAGAAGTTGTTCGAGAGGAAAACGAAATGTTGTTGAGGTGGAGAAGCCTTAGGAGTGCTGGTTTACCCACCGTTCTGTTCGCATCATATCTGGCTCATATTTCACTCCAAAATACAAAGGAAAATATGAAATTAATAATAAAACAAAATAAGAAATAGAAAAGTGGCCTTTTTTTTTTTTTTTAAGAACCATTACATTTTTGACCATGACATTTTCATCAAACTTGAACACATTTTCCACCCAAATGTTCTTTATTTTTAAATGTTTTATTACTACAATAATAAAACTATATATATATATATATCTCACTTTGTTAGTATAATTTTTTGAATATTTAATTATTATTACAATACAATAATATAATTTTAAATAATAATATAATGTAATAAATAATGACATTATTGTCATGAAATCTAAGCAAATTTTCTGAAATATAATTATTATTATTATTGTTATTATATTTTATTATAGTTATTACAATACAATAATAAAACCAAAATAATTAAGACAACGTAAGCTTTAAGAAAAAACTAAGAACATTTTATTACATACAACATATTACAGTACAATAATTAAATATTAATAATAAAACATGAGAAATAAGACGATAGAACCTTTAGGAATCATTGAAATATTTGCATAATGACAATTTCTTCCTGAAAAATAAGCAAATTTTGAGCTCAAAAAGTTTTTTTTTGTAGTAGTAGTACAATAGAGTAATACAGCTTTATTCATTGTATTACCGTTAACAGAAACGCTCTAACACAATATTTTTGATTTTGTGTGAAATATGACCTAGACTTCTTGATTTGGTTTTGTGAGATTCACGAGATAAACTGAGATCACAAACACAGTCATAAAAATGAACGTCCTCATTGATGCCAGTAACTAATTTGTCAGGTAAATGAAGGTCTTGTTTTGAACCCTGTTCTCCCTCACATTTCTGCCGTATATCAAACCATAAACCTCCAGTGCCTGTTTGCTTCATCTGAGGAAGCGGCTTCATGTAGAAACATGTACCAGCATTAATGGTGTTTGTTATATGACAAACAAACTGATTACTCTGTTTAAAATACTGCATTCACCTCAGTCCTCATGTAAGTGAATCTCATAAAGAAATACCTGGGTCAGAGAAAAATGATATATATGTTGCATAAAGAGATAAGGCCCGTTTTTCATCATTTATTGCTCGGTTTCTCTTAAAATTGTTACTTACAATTACAGTAGTTGCTTACTTCACAAATGTAATTAACAATTTCAATAATATATTATTTATTTTTTGCACTGCAGTCTTAAAACAAATAGGTTTTATTGGCTTTTCTGCAAAATGTTGTTTTTTTTGGGGGGGGGGGGGGGGGGGTAATTGGTTACGTCGCAATGTTGGAAATATTTCTTTTAAACCATGAAGGCGAGCCAATGGATATACTTTGGGGTGAAACATGATCTGTATTTGATCGGTTTTGCGACATTCACTCTGAAAGAAAACCCTGGCATTTTTCAGGTAAAAAAAAAAAAGTCCATACCATGATTTATGGACTTTTTTTTATGGTATTTTTCTTTTCAGCATTTTGGAGCTTGACCTCATTGAAGTGATTGAAGGCGAAGAAAAGCCAACAATCCAGTTTTACAGTGTGTTTTAGTTCACTTGTGTTCACTTTTAGCGTTTGGTAGAACAAGATTTTTACTGATTTGCTCTCGAGCTTCAGTTCATTTATACAATAATAATGACATCTATTTTTAATGTATATTATTAGAACAAATATAGTTTTTTTTCATTATATTGAAGATTCTTAGGGAAACTGAAATAGCCTTTTTATTGCTGATAATCATTTTGTCTTTTTTTATTCTTATTGGTTATTTTTCTGTTTTTGATTTGCATGTGCAATAATAATCTGCCTTCTATTGCAGTTTTGAGCATAGATTGGATTTTTGGATCAGGTTTTTATGGTGTTAAAAGCAGCAGGATGGGTTGATGTCTCATGTTCATAGTGATGACGACTCATTCATAGAGCACAGTTAAACGTGAGACGGGACGCCTGAATATTGGGAGTTTTATGGTTGGACCTCTTTGAGGTAGACGTGCTTGTTTACCAAAATATTTAGGTGAAATCTCTCTTTCGTCCAGCATTTACGTCCTTTTACAGGTTGCAGAATTATTTTTAAACTCTAATCAGGACTAATGTGTTTGTTCACTACAGGCTGTAGTTTTATTTTTATTTTTTAATTAGCAATACAAATCATCAGTGTTGGTGGTAAGTTATATGATTAGTAAAGCATTACCAGATGAATCTCATGAAGAAGTTACCATTAAATGGCCATAAAAAACACATTATGCATAAAGAAAATGATGCTTAATTTAGGCCTATTACAATTTTTCCCCATGTTTTATTTTAATTAATTTAGTCTTTTTTTAAATCCTTTTTTGCATTGACATTTTCATGGCAATTACATAAGCAAAAAATATAAATATTGTTATTATTATTGCATTGTGAATTTTCATGACAATTACCTTAATGTCTGGATGTGTTTTGATTTTTTTCCTCGTTATCAAATGTGATTTTCATAAATGTGTAACAGAGAAGTTTATTTAAATCAGCAAAATCATTGAGTGCATTAAAGGGGTCATATGATGTTGCTAAAAAGAACATTATTTTGTGTATTTGGTGTAATGAAATGTTTATGCGGTTTAAGGTTCAAAAAACACATTATTTTCCACATACTGTACATTATTGTTTCTCCTCTATGCCCCGCCTTTCTGAGACACGACGACGATTGTGATTGGCCGAATACCTCAAGCATGTGATGGAAGTGTTACGCCCCTCACCATACTGTGATACCGTCTCCAGGCACGACAAGACCAAGCCATTAAAACCCATTACAAACGAGGCATTTGTTGCATCCAGTGGGGACATAATTACTGATTATAATGACTTCTACTGTATTTTTACGTGTTAGGTATCGTGCCGTGTAAACAAAACCATGTCTGGAGAAACGACAAACTACAAACGCTACTCTACACTGCTCAAAACTCGCGTTTGAATCATCAGTGGCAAATTCTTTAAATATGAAAACGTACTTACAGTCTGTGAGTCAGAAGCGCCAGACTGTCCTTGCAAAGTTGGAACTGCCCCACTTTATAGAAACAGACACTGGCGTTTTAGGCTACTCTCACAGGAAACCGTCCTCATCCTCCGCAAAATGCGCTGCACACATCTGAATATTTGGGTTGAAGTGTTCTGGAACAGTGTTGTAAATACAACTTAACCACTGATTTCTAGTCGTGTCCTCTTTTGGAAGACCAAACAAAGTAGTTTCACTTTCACAACGAAACACACAGCGTCTTCACGACATGGTGGCGGCAGCAACAATACTACAGCGAGAATAAAAGTTACGCCTTCTTTCTTTGTGTGAACATTTGGGCGGCGTTATGCAAATCTTCCCACATAGTGACGTAGACATGTGGGGGCGTGTTAGAACGAGGCGTTTTAGGGGGGTGTGGCTGACTCTTAACTTTTATAAAGAATATCTCTTTGGATTTGAGACTTTAGTCTTTGCAACTTTACAGATCTTCTTTATGCACCAAGAGCTTGTAACACTCCAAAGAGAAAGGAACAATTGAAATCGCATCATATGACTCCTTTAATAAAAAATAAACAGTTAATATAGTATAGTATCCCTTTTTCTCCATTAGTGTTTTTTTTTTTTTAAGTTGTTTAATTGTCATGAAAATAATGTCATAATTAAAAACTCTTCCTTTAGGGAAAATGTATTTTTTTCATCTTTTCTTTTGATTTTGGGGTGAAATATGACCTGGCCATAGCTGAGCGTTTCCCCTTACCACCAGAGTACATGAGGTTTTGTTTTTCTGTGTGCAATATTAATTTCCTGTAAAAGCCCATTCATTTTTGGAGGTCAAAAAGAATGTCACCCTGGTTACTCAGATAAGGAGTGACATGTCATTCAGTGTCGTTTCTTTATTTTAAGTAGGTGAAGGACTTGCTACCTAACTAATGTAGTCTTATTCACTTTTTTTAGGGTTCTTTGTTTATATATTAGATTAAATGTATTTGATCATGTGACCAAACTGTCTCAGATTTGTGTTCATCTTCTCTTTCTTCATACATGTTTTTTATTCAATGAGCTGTCTGTTGATGTTACCAGCACTGCTAAATACAGTTAAATGTAATTTTTTTTCACGTCTTAAAGAGCATCTTGTGTTCATCTGTTGTGATTATAAGGTCTCCAATAAAGAACTGCAAGATCTTTAAAAGCAAAATCCATCTAAAAGCTAAAAAAAAGTTCAGATTCAAAAATGACTGTGATTACCTGGAAAGATGTCCATCTTATTTTGCAAAGCGTAAGTTCGCTATTTTACCACAGATTACAAGTTGCCGCGTGCAAGGTAAACAGATTATCTGTCTTAATGGAGTCTGTTTTAATCATACATCATAAATCAGACTAAAAAATGAGTTCACTGGAGACCACAGTCGGTGTCAGTGAGGTTTATGTATGTCAGGTCACATACTCTGCTGAAACACATTGCAATAACAAAATAAACATCTTCGCTAACGTTATACCACATTTATAGGCTAGCTTACTTTGTATAACATCGATCAGTCCAACATTATTTACTTTAGCACCTTTAAAGGCAGCAAATCTAATGCATAATAAAGAAAATAAGTTGATTTTACACTAAAACAATGGTGTAGGCTAGGCCTACTCTTTAACTTGAAACAACATGCACTCAGAAATTGGTAGTAAATTTGGTCAAACTTTATTTTAAGGCACAATTCTCATTATTAACTAACTATTAACGACTTTTTGACTCGGTAAACTCCTAATTTGCTGCTTATTCATAGCAAGGAAGGTATGGTGTAAGGGATCTAAAATATGTTTTTGCAGAATATGGCATTAATATGTGCTTTATAAGTACTAATAAACAGCCATATGCTAGTGATATGCATGCTAGATAATAGTGAGAATTGATCCTTAAAATAAAGTGTTACCGTATATTTTATAAATACAAAGAAATGGCAAGTAACACATTCAATAATTAAGCATGAAATCTTGGAAGTCGAAAGAAAATAATAGCATTTTCTTGTAAAATGTTCTCCAATAATCTTTCTTTACAACTGAAAAATCATTTTTTAGAGAGTTGTAAAATAGTGGACTAAAATGACGTAGATTTACTAGATTTGTACTAGAAAATGCCACCATGATGTTAAGATGTTGCTATTCAGTTGCTATGGAAGCTTGTTTCTTTCATGGGATAAAAAAAAAAAGAAAGTAGTTGCGACTTTTTTTTGTCTTGCGTTTTTGAATTTATATCTTGCAGTTCTTAGAAAAAAAGACAATTGTGAGATATAAACTCGCAATTGCAAGAAAAAAAGTAAGAAATGTAAGATAAAGAGTCACAATTTTTATTTTTATTTCAAAACGGAAAAAAACAAACAATTGTGAGATGTAAACTCAGAATTCTGGAGAAAAAAAACCTGCAAAATTACGAGATATAAACTCGGAATGCGAAAAAAGTCACAATTCAGTTTTTTTTTTTTTAATATCTCGCAATTGAGATAGATTTAAGATAAAAATGTTAAAAAAGGTACAAAAACTCACTGGCGGTGCCATTTTACAAGGTACACTTAAGTACCTTTTTTACCCCTAAAGGGAGCATTTTAGTACCTTAAAAATACATGAAAGCACCTTAAGTACAAATATGAGTACCTAAATGTTATATGTTAGTACCTTGTGAAAGAGTACCGGCCCACTGGCAGCTTTTGTACCTTTTTTCTGAGAGTGTAGATTGCTATGGTGTTCTGGATGGTTTTATAATGTTGCTAGGGTGTTCTAGGTGGTTGCTAGGTGGTTTCTGACTGGTCTGTGGGTTCTTGTACACGTTTTTCAAAGGCCTCGTTCAAATCTGATATTATTCTTTGCGTACAAAATAACCAACCAGACAAATGCAGACAGTAGATTAATGAGCCGCCAACATCTTCCTTTCAGAGTCTGTCTGCGTTGATAAAGCACCACAAGCATTCTCAGATGCTGTAAATAGCAGCCGCTCTTCATGCCACGCGACACACATGCACATATGAGCTGACCTCGATTTCACACACGTCACGGAAAACACAAGCTACACAGAGAGGTTTGATTGATAGTGTGAAACTGTGAGCTTCAGTTTGATTGATAGTGGTTGTACAGTGATTTGGGAGGACGTGGGCAGATCTTCTGTTACTGAGATCCAGCTTTCAGAACGCCTGTCCTGAGCGTCTGAAGTGTCACTGTACTGATGCCATCGGCCGGGTTTGACAGCTTTTTCCCACTTATACAAAAAATATCTATCCATCTATCTATCTATCATCTATCCATCCATCCATCATCTATCCATCCATCATCTATCCATCTATCATCTGTCCATCCATCCATCCATCCATCCATCCATCATCTATCCATCTATCCCATCCATCCCATCCATCAACTATCCATCTATCCATCCATCCATCCGTCCGTCCGTCTGTCCGTCTATCCATCCATCCATCTATCATCTGTCCATCTATCCATCCATCCATCTATCATCCATCCATCCATCCATCATCCATCAACTATCCATCTATCATCTATCTATCCATCCATCCATCAACTATCCATCCATCCAACCATCCGTCCGTCCGTCTATACATCCATCCATCCATCCATCTATCCATCTATCATCTGTCCTATCCATCTATACATCCATGATGCAAAAAAGAACCAAAAAGATAATCAAAGGCACTTTGTAGGACATAAATTATTGTAATACCACACTTTACCTAGTAAATGTCTTGTAAATACTATGGTACATGAATCAGTCAGTACGATGTTGTTTATCCAAGTAAGTGTGTGACTGTGCCAATCTCTTCAGGAGCAGGCCGTACCTGCATTAGACTGACGTGCGTCTTTGTGCATCTGTGCTCCATGCACTTGCAGTCGAGTTTCCAGGTCGATCAGTATCTCTGCGGTCGCTCCCCGCACTCAGCCTCTCTGAATGACTCGATGAGAAGCAGCGTAAGACACCCACAGACAGCAGCCTTTATCAGACATCCTCTACAGTCACCTGGGCTGAAATGAATGTTAAACCCATCCTCAGTCATGTCTTTTACTGCAACACATGTGACTTAGAAGAAATCGAGATGCAATGACTGAGTGTTTGGACCATTCAGCAGAAGAACTGAAAAGGTTAAACGTTTCCTTAATACCGTGTGAGCAAAAAGACACACCGATGGCCTTGAAGACTCATCTCAGACTGTTGTCATTAATAAAGCAGGTCAGACCACTTCCAATAAACGCTGCCGATTAACATTTTCTACTGGTTGAGGGAAAAATGTTAACTGACGTAGTGTTTACTGTAATGTCCACATTTCTTATCACAGTTGCTTATGAACCTTCTCTTTTTTCTCTTTTCTTTCTTTCTTTTACATAAAGAGAATGAAGTCTAATTTAATGACCATTTTTTATTATTTTCATAAACCCCCCAAAAATACAAACATGTCAAGCTTTTTAAATTGTGAAGTGCATTTGTAAATATACATAAGAGTAGTAGGCTAATTGTTTTTGACTTTATGCAGATTTGAATACAATTGTGTTGAAATCGTGTGTTAGAGTAATGACAATGTGGTACGTGTTTAATTCACAAAATAATGGCAAAATGAAAAAAGAAATCATATTTGTTTGTTAAAACCGCTTCCTTTTGTTTGACTTTGCGGTGAAATACAGCCCGAGCACAAAAACAGATTGAACTCTTAAGCGCCGCTGACTAAAGGTTGCCAAACAGAGACACCTGGCGGATAGAAACGGAACTGTCGCTATTATTACAGAACTTCATCCCCGTATGGTTTTTATTTATTTTATTTTCTTTTTTATAAAGTGGAACACACACACAAAAAAAAATATTTTGCTGAATGTCAAAACAACTAAACAAGCGTTTAGGCATATGAACAGTTAATATGTTTGTTCATATGTAAGTATCAGTGTTGGGGGTAACGCATTACAAGTAACGCAAGTTACGCAATCAGATTACTTTTTTAAGTAACTAGTAAAGTACTTTTTAATTTAGAAGGAAATATCTGAGTTACTTTTTCAAATAAGTAACTCCAGTTACTTTCTTCCCCCATGTATTGACGGACAGCTGTTGTGTTGCCACATTGAGAGAAATCGGGAATATGTGCAGAGGCGTTGTGTGCGCTGTGTGAACGTGATGCTTACTGTAGTTCTACACTAAATATGAACAGATTCAGTATTCATCAAAATGAATAAAATTTGTAAATATACATAAGAGTAGTAGGCTAATTGTTTTTGACTTTATGCAGATTTGAATACAATTGTGTTGAAATCGTGTGTTAGAGTAATGACAATGTGGTACGTGTTTAATTCACAAAATAATGGCAAAATGAAAAAAGAAATCATATTTGTTTGTTAAAACCGCTTCCTTTACTTTATGCAAAGTACTTCCTATTGTTTGACTTTGCGGTGAAATACAGCCCGAGCACAAAAACAGATTGAACTCTTAAGCGCCGCTGACTAAAGGTTGTCAAACAGAGACACCTGGCGGATAGAAACGGAACTGTCGCTATTATTACAGAACTTCATCCCCGTATGGTTTTTATTTATTTTATTTTCTTTTTTATAAAGTGGAACACACACACAAAAAAAAATATTTTGCTGAATGTCAAAACAACTAAACAAGCGTTTAGGCATATGAACAGTTAATATGTTTGTTCATATGTAAGTATCAGTGTTGGGGGTAACGCATTACAAGTAACGCAAGTTACGCAATCAGATTACTTTTTTAAGTAACTAGTAAAGTACTTTTTAATTTAGAAGGAAATATCTGAGTTACTTTTTCAAATAAGTAACTCCAGTTACTTTCTTCCCCCATGTATTGACGGACAGCTGTTGTGTTGCCACATTGAGAGAAATCGGGAATATGTGCAGAGGCGTTGTGTGCGCTGTGTGAACGTGATGCTTACTGTAGTTCTACACTAAATATGAACAGATTCAGTATTCATCAAAATGAATAAAAAGTCAAATGCAAACTCAGAACATTATACAAACCTGCAATAATTAAATATGTTAAGACAAATGTCATTTATGTATTTAATCCCATTTTATTAACCAATGTTTTTGCTGCTGAATTTCGATGATCCAATTCAACCGTACTAAGCAAAAATGACACTTTTGTGTTTCATTTTTGTTATTGCTGAATAGTGTTGAACTTTCTTCTCCTGCGGCATATTCTTCATGCAAATAGTTTGAGCTGCGCCCTCTAGTGTACAGATGTGATTTCACTTTTCCTTCAGCCTGAGGCTCATTCATTTCACTTTTGTTGTGAAAGGGCTTTTACATTTGTAAAAGAAGAACTTTTTATATTAAAAACAAACAAATAAGCCCAGCCCAGATTTAAAAAGTAGCGCAAAAGTAACGTAACGCATTACTTTCCATAAAAAGTATCTAAGTAACGTAATTAGTTACCTTTTTTAGGGAGTAACGCAATATTGTAATGCATTACTTTTAAAAGTAACTTTCCCCAACACTGGTAAGTATGCACATCCCGCCCCCAGACTTGTCTAATTGGGTCATCGATATTTAATATTGTTCCGGTGCATTTTATAAACTAACATATTTTAACACATCACAACTTATTAAACAGCATTCATGGCGCGAGTGAAAACGGTGAATTTGTCGCCATATAAAGAGGAATAAGGATAACAACAGCCTCATAAAAATTAATTGTCTATAGCCTAAATATTTTGTTTCTGACATTTTTGGCGGCCCATATTGTGTGGGAAAAGCCGTTCTTTGTGTTCTGCTGGGGAAGGTCAGACAAGACCACATAAAGGGGAGAAATTAATCATATGGAGAATCTTACAGAAAAAGCAATTAAGAAATTTGCCTTAATGAAGATTTCAGACGGTGTACTGGGTCAACAGAGGGAATATTGTCAGGGTTTTTGCACGTCTTAAAAAGTCTTAATTCCTACTTTCACAAATGAAGGCCTTAAAACGGAGCAGAAAGTCTTAAGTGGAGATGTTGGAAGTTGTAATTTCAAACTTTAAAGCTTTACTAATACAAGACATTAAGAAACCATATTGTGTTCCATTCAGTTTATTTCTTGAATTTAATTTGCTTGGTCTTAAAAAAAATTCCTAAATTTACATTCATAAACCCTGCAAAACCCTTAATGCATCTGTTTGGATGTTGGGACTAAATAATGTGAAGAGAATGATTGGATGTAGACTGGAGCCCATATAGAGCAGTGGTTCTCACTTGGGGTCCCCAATAAGTCTTAAAATGGTTAATTAAATCCTAATTAAAGTGCAATATAACACTAAAAATAATTAAAGCTGCAAGAAGCGATGAAAGGGCCTTCGCACCCGGGCTCACCGCCACCCGGTGGCTTTAAAACAGCAAATGGTGGGCAATATGCATTTAAAGTAGTAAATATAGGAGGAATATGTCAGTCATTTATATGTGCCAAACTTCCTGCTGCCAGCTGGTGGCGCTATGTTTATAACTGGATGTTGGCATGTAGATGTCTTCAGGCCAGGACTTTTATCAAACATGTGAAGTCTGGTACAGATTGAACATGGTATGTTTGAGTTAGTGTAAAGCATGGCATGTCCTGTTGCCAGCAGGTGGCGCTATGATTATAACTGAACATTGACGTGTAGATGTCTTCAGGCCAGTATTCTTACCAAACGTGATGTTTGGGGCAGATCGGACATTGCATAAGTTAGTGTAAACCAAGACATGTCTTGTTGCCAGCAGGTGGCGCTATGATTATAACTGAATATTGGCCTTAAGATGTGTTAAGGCCAGGACTCTTATCAAACATGTGATGTTTAGGGCAGATCAGACATTGCATGTTTAAGTTAGTGTAAAACAAGTCACTTGCTGTGTCCGGCAGGTGGCGCTATGACTATAACTGAATATGGGCATGGGTATGTGTTCAGGACAGAATTCCTGTCAAACGTCTGAAGTTTGGGGCAGATCGGACATTGCTTGCCCGAGTTACAGCAACTTCCGGTTTCATGGCGAAACATCGAAATTTGTCAGGCCGCCAGGGACACACCCCTTGACGAAAACTCAAGAGCTTCGCAATTTAACGTCACCAAATTTAAAGATGATTCAATTAAAACTGTAGGAGGAGTTCGTTAAAGTACGAGGCCTGGAAATGGCAAAAACTGCACTAAAATCTCACAGGAAATTCAAAATAACTGACTTCCTGTTGGGCTTTGGATTTTGTACCGAGAGACTTTTTTTGTACAGTGGGGAAATTATTTATTTGATTCCCTGCTGATTTTGTAAGTTTGCCCACTTACAAAGAAATGAAGGGTCTGTAATTTTATGGTAGGTTTATTTTAACGGATAGAGACCGAATACCAACCAAAAAATCCAGAAAAAACACATTATATAAAGGTTAGAAATTGATTTGCATTTCAGTGAGTAAAATAAGTATTTGATCCCCTACCAACCAGCAAGAATTCTGGCTCCCACAGATTGGTTATGTGCCCATGTGGAACACAGATTAGTCCTGTCACTTTAAGAAGTTACTCCTAATGTCAGCTCGTTAGGTGTATAAGACACCTGTCCACACAATCTGTATCTTCCATTCCAACCTCTTTCACCACCATGAGCAAGACCAAAGAGCTGTCAAAGCATGTCAGAGACAAGATTGTAGATCTGCACAAGGCTTGAATGGGCTACAAGACCATCAGCAAGAAGCTTGGTGAGAAGGAGACAACTGTTGGTGCGATTATTCGGAAATGGAAGAAAAACAAAATAACCATCAATCGGCCTCGGTCTGGAGCTCCGTGCAAGATCTCGCCTCATGGGGAAAGGATGATCATGAGAAAGGTGAGGGATCAGCCCCGAACTACACGGGAGGAGCTCGTTAATGATCTTAAGGCAGTTGGGACCACAGTCACCAAGTAAAACATTGGTAACACACTACGCCGCAATGGACTGAAATCCTGCAGCGCCCACAAGGTCCCCCTGCTCAAGAAGGCACATGTACAGACCCGTTTAAAGTTTGCCAAAGAACATCTAAATGATTCAGAGAAGGCTTGGGAGAAAGTGCTGTGGTCGGATGAGACTAAAACTGAGCTCTTTGGCATTAACTCGACTCGCCGTGTTTGGAGGGAGAGTGCTGACTATGACCCCAAGATCACCATCCCTACAGTCGAGCGCGGAGCTGGAAACAATATGCTTTGGGGCTGTTTTTCTGCTAAGGGTACAGGACGACTTCACCGCATTGAGGGGGAAATGGACGGGGCCATGTACTGTACAATCTTGGACGAGAACCTCCTTCCCTCAGCCAGAACACTGAAGATGGGTCATGGATGGGTCTTGCAGCATGACAATGACCCGAAACGTACCGCCGAAGCAACAAAGGAGTGGCTCAAGAAGAAGCTCATTAAGGTCATGGAGTGGCCTAGCCAGTCTCCAGACCTCAATCCTGTAGAAAATCTGTGGAGGCAGCTGAAACTTCCAGCTGCCAAACGACAGCCAAGAAACCTTAAGGATTTAGAGAGGATCTGTAAAGAGGAGTGGATCAAAATCCCTCCTGAGATGTGTGCAAACCTGGTGACCAACTACAAGACACGTCTTACCTCTGTGCTTGCCAGCAAGGGTTTCTGCACCAAATACTTAATTCACTCACTGAAATGCAAATCAATTTCTATCCTTTATATAATATTTTTTTCTGGATTTTTTGGTTGATATTCTGTCTCTATCCGTTAAAATAAACCTACCATAAAAATGACAGACCCTTCATTTCTTTGTAAGTGGGCAAACGTACAAAATCAGCAGGGAATCAAATAAATATTTCCCCACTGTGGGTAATGGTGTGTGTACTGATTTTTGTACATGCACATTGTTAATAAAGAATAACAATTTGGTCCCTCTGTAAATTCTCTTTGCCACCTTGAAGAATTCTCAGTTACTTAAAGTGTAGATAGACGGCCGGGAAGTAAGAAAACACACAGTCAAATGTATCCTCAATACTTCAATTTATTCATAGAAATACAGATATTATATAGGCATATGTCGAGGGGAGTTTCACCCTCTTAACCAATGAGGATATGAATAACATACACGTAGGATCTTTGGCCAAGAACATGTTTATATAAAATGGCCACATGTACAGAAAAACATGGACATATTAGGAATAGACTTTTGTGAAGAATGCTGAACTGTCTTCAGAGTTTCATCACAAACCTCATTCCTAGCCATCATGTCCTTATTTGGGACATTTGAACCAAGAGAAGCTAATGTATACATTTAAGCATGCATACCTCGCATATAAGAGATATTTAAAACATAATACAAGAGAGAGAAATGGATACAGAAGGGGGGATTCAGAGAGAATGCGTTGTATATAGAAGAGTGAGAGAGAGGGAGAAAAAAAGGAGGGGTGAGGCATATCTGGAACATTCTCTTAACAAGACAGAGAGTGTTTTCTAACACACATAAATGTAGCTCGAGGCACACTCTGTTGAAAGTGTATAGGTGGCGCTATCGAGCCATTTTGCCACACCTACTTCTAAAACCCATATCATGTACATTTTCGCCAGTTCTGACACGTGTGCAAAGTTTCATGAGGTTTGAAGCATGTTTAGTAGTGGTTAAGTTCAACATCGAAGCTTAGAAGCTTGTATCAGAAAAGCATTTCACATTGAAGCACTGTATCGGAGCTTGATTCGTTTTGAGAAAACCACGTGACTGCTTCAGTATCTGGTTCAAACCAAGTGGCAACCTCTCGCTCTCTCTCGTGAAGCCAACACGGATGTGACTTAAACTGTAATTCATCAACTGGCCGCTAGAGGCTGGCTGCAAAAGCGAGTTAATCCCATAGACCCCCCCACCCCCCACATGTTAAAATGCCCAACTTTACAGCAGAAAAAAAAACATGTTTACAGCCGGTTTCAAAAAATTGTTTTGATTCATGACAACTGAGTTTTTTTAAATAACTAATTCGTTTAAATTATAGTAAGCCTTAAAGTTCTGCATAATTAAGGGCGTGGCCACTTGAGTGACAGGTGGATTGCCGCTGCGGTCACCTCTGGTAATTGTATGTTATCGTTAGTCAATGCACTGCATTTTTAAACTAATGCTATAAAAATCAATTTCGCAGTCCATTTTAGCCAATGATAAAACCACATACCAAAACGTCTTCCAGAGAGAGAAAAAAAAAAAGGTTCAATAGACAAAACTCCATAAGTTTTAAGTGATTTAAATGAAAGATCTAACGACTCTTACATGCCGTTCTAAAGACTAATAATAAGTGCCTTGATTTCATTTAACTTCAATATTGCATATAACTTGACTAAATTTTCAAATAGAATACTTTTTAAACCTAATTTAAGTCTTCCACTTTAATTATTCTAATGTATTTCATTGAAATTTTTTTTGAGTCCAAGCAAGTGAGAAAGCAAAGACGACACAAATTCAGGTTTCACCACGTGTTTTAATTTCTGAAAAACAAGACAACACATGCCTGCAGTGA
Organism: Sinocyclocheilus grahami; assembly: GCF_001515645.1. NCBI lineage: Eukaryota > Metazoa > Chordata > Actinopteri > Cypriniformes > Cyprinidae > Sinocyclocheilus > Sinocyclocheilus grahami. The sequence continues at coordinate 333,712 of NW_015506404.1, forward strand.
GGCAAAGGTCTTTCCCCTTCCATGCAGAAAGAAATCATGCTCGATTCAATCCAGCACAGCCAGCAGACTCAGTATCAGTGAAACACAGTGCTTATTGTGCTCAGACAATACTGTCAATCCATGAACATCACATTACATAAAAAAAAACAAAAAAGGTACATTATGGCTCAAAACAGAGCAAAAGTTGACAGTATGCTTTTGTTACATTATGATTCTTTCAGGAATCATCACTGAGATCAGGTCAACCTTCTACAGGTCAAAGAGAACGACAGGATGTTAAGGAATGATTACGGAAAAGTGATCGGGGAATTTTAGACAAATGGGTTTAATCGACTTCCTCCATGCGAGAAGCGTCATCGTCTCCTTCCAGAGGTGGAATATCTTCAGGAGCAGGAGCAGAGCTTGGCTCTTCCACAGGTACGTCTTCATCTTCATCAATACCTGCAGACAAAAAATAAAAAATTAATTCGTTACTGACCCAACTATATCAGGACTAAAACATAAAAGAAAAAGGAAGTTAAATTTACCCAATCCCAGTTTGATCATTCTGTAGATGCGGTTTGAGTGCGTCTGAGGATCGTCCAATGAGAAACCAGAGGAAAGCAGGGCGGTCTCAAACAGGAGGATGACCAGATCCTTCACAGCTTTGTCGTTTTTATCCGCATCGGCCTTCTGCCTCAGGGTCTCCATGATGGGATGATCAGGGTTGATCTCCAGGTGTTTCTTGGCCATCATGTAGCCCATGGTAGAGTTGTCCCTCAAAGCCTGGGCCTTCATGATCCTCTCCATGTTGGCCGTCCAGCCGTAGGTGCTGGTCACGATACAGCAGGGAGAAGAAACCAACCTGTTTGATACGGTGACCTGGAAAAGAATCAGATCAGCTTAAGGAACGGGAATTAAACTGGTAAGGCAAGTTCTGGTGGATCACTCACAGTTGCTCATCACTGTTAGATCAAACAGAATACTTGTTAGTCACTCTCAACACAAATGCATGTCATTTGAAAGAAAAACGGCTACTAGGACTCAAGGTACACGCTGGAATGAACATGTTTTCACACATTTGAGTCTGCAAGCGAAATGCAAACTCACGAAGCAGTGCAAATGTCCATTACATAAACTCACCATCTGTGCAACTCTGACTAGGAATCCTGTTTATAACACAATTTGGAATAATTAATGCCTAATAAGGGTGGATTAAGACCAAAATAAACTAGGTTTTCACATACTGGCACAAGTTCGGTTTTTATGAACAGCTGCATTACGCAAACACACCTTCTCTACTTTCTTGTCCAGAATCTCCTTCATGAGCTTGCAGAGGTTCTCAAACTTGGCCTTGTCTTCCTCCATCTTTTTCTTCTCGTCTTCATCCTCGGGCAACTCCAGACCCTCCTTGGTGACGGACACCAGAGACTTGCCGTCGAAGTCCTTCAGCTGCTGGACGCAGTACTCGTCGATAGGCTCGGTCATGTACAGCACCTCGAAACCTCTCTTGCACACGCGCTCCACGAAAGCAGAGTGGGCGACCTGGTCTTTGCTCTCGCCTGGGGAAGATAGACAACATCGATAAGAACAAGTATATTGGATTCTTTAAAATAGGATTTAGGAAGGAGGGGGGGACCCTACAAAAAAAAAAAAAAAAAAAAAAAAAAAAAAAAAAAATGACTCTAAACATAAAAAAACAAAAGCTAAATTATAAGCCTGTGAGGGGAAACGTTCCTTTTGCACTGATCTGGGATCAGCTGCACACAAAAAAAAAAAAAAAAAAAAAAAAAAAAAAAAAAAAAAAAAAAAGCTACAAACAAATAATCACTGCAATTTCACTTCAGTTTTTTATATATATATATATATATATATATATAAAAATATTAAAAAAAGCACATTATAACTGTAAAATACTAATATTTATGGCTGTCTTATGTTCTTTATTTACAACGGTTACCCCATCAAACTTTAAAGCCCTAAACACACTATACGATTTTTGGCTGTCCCAGACGAAACATCGGCATCGTGAAAATCGTGGCGATTTCTGTGATCGTGGCTCCTAATCAGTGATCCGGTGACGTGAGACAGTGAGAGGTTCAAAGACGATTTTTGTTTATCACTAGCACATGCTGATGGCGTTTTATTCTTTTATAGGAACGTGCGTCGTATCATACGAGTCAATAGGTGTCATCATCGTACAGTCTACACATGTCGTAGCCAAGTTTGTTAGATCCATGTCGCGCAGTGTGACATGCAGTGATCTTATAGGATTGCTAAAATCATGCAGCGTGTTTTGAGCTTAAGACAGAAAACCCCAGGGAGCCCTTAGTTTTTATTAATCACTTCTTTACAAAAATGGGGAGATGGTTGACGTGTTGCGTTCCCAAATGCATGTCAATGTCACACTAAGCCATTTTGTGGTTTTGATTTTTCTTCTATTAATCGTGCAGCCCTACTTTAAAAGCAGGTTGATGCGGATGAAGTCTTACCAGTGATGTAGTAGATGGACTTCTGGTTTTCCTTCATACGGCTGACATATTCTGTGAGGGAGGTCATCTCGTCGCCGGATTGTGAGCTCTGATAACGCAACAGTTCTGACAGCTTCTTGCGGTTCTGAGAGTCCTCGTGGATGCCCAGCTGGAATTCACAACAAACATGTTAATACCACTTTTAATTATATTCTTATCGCAAGTAATTAGGGTTGGGTATCGATTGGTTTTTTTTTACCATACCGGTGCCAAATCGATACATAAAAGAAAAGAAAAAAAAAGCGATGGATAACATTGAAGAACATATATTAATTTTAAATATTTTTATACATAGCATTCACACTCCTCGGATGCTCTCATTTCCCAAGTTGTGATTTCCTTATTCTAAGGCTAATAAATGTATTTCACGATCTGGGTCATTATCGATTACAAAACCACACAATGTTTCTACTGTATCTCTGTCAATCACTCTGATATTTAGTTCAAATGAGTGAATTGAGTGCTACCGTCACGGTCTTTAATCAGTTATGTGAATGACTATGGTATGCCACATGCACTGTAATGTTTTATATTAAATATTACATTTCCAAATGAAAATAGCAACATGATCGTTTTATAAAGTATGCGTTCATGGATTTTCGCTGGAGGAAACAGCTGTGGTGTGATGAGGGGTGAACGCAGCGAAAACTTTACAAAAGGTCACGAGGGAGCAATCAATTTCCCCATCTACGTTACTGTAAACTATTTTGCGTTGCGCCACCACGGTCTGCGGATTAAAGAGCGAGCTGAAAGACGGGGAGAAGACGAAGTCTGCCGCCGTTTTCATGTGAAACTTAAAGGGGACTGACTGAGGCAATCACGAATTTGTGTACAGTTTATAGAGCTAATCGCTATAGCCCCGGCTAAAAATTGCCTAGCGACGCCCATGCTTCTTATGTCTATTTCGGAGAACCAGGACAAATATTTCAATCGATAGCTCAGGCATTTAAGTGGCACCGAAATCTGCATTCTGATTTGGTTCTAGTACATACCGGTTACATAGGTACCGGTGCCATATTGGCACCAGGTTTCGGTACCCAATCCTACAAGTAATGGGATCAAAGTCTAGGATTCTTACTTTCAGATTCTTGGAGAAGCCGTCGTAGAACTTCTTGTAGTTCTCCTTGTCCTCGGCCAGCTCAGCAAACAGCTCCAGGCACTTCTTGACCATGTTCTTGCGGATGACCTTGAGAATCTTGCTCTGTTGTAGCATCTCTCTGGAGATGTTGAGGGGCAGATCTTCAGAGTCCACAACACCACGGATGAAGTCTGGGGGGACAATGATTGGCTGTTAGCGAGACTGCACCATTTGAAACCTTCAATCATCAAGACCCAAGATGTTTAGCAGCAAAACTTCATTTGCAATGCATTCAACTTTTGTAGTCATGTAAAAACTATCATCATCAGGAAATAATGTGGAGCAGGACTTTGTAAAGTCCATCAGAATTCGACCATGGAAAGGCAACTCCTTGACAACTTTTCTCAGACTTGATTACATCAGCAGCGTAATCAAAAGCAAATGGGCAATTTCATGTTGAATTCAAGTGACAGCAAAAAAAAACAAAAACAAAAATTCCAATTATGCCTTTTATTCATCCTTATGGTCTTTCCAAATTCATAAGACTTTGGTTTATCTTTGAAACCCAAATTAAGACATTTTGAAACCAGAGAAATTTCGGTCCATTGAAAGTCCAGGTAACCAAAAAGTCACCATAAAGTAATTCATATGAATTTATAAGCCTTATGTAAAAATATAATCGCTTTATATAAGGAACAGATTTAATTTAGACTTTTGAATTTGTCATCTGGACATTTAATGGCAAAACCTCAGGTTTCATTAAAAATTACACGTAATTGGTTTAAAATATAAACCGCAAAATCTTATGGGTTTGGAACGTCAAGGGCGAGCAAATGGCAATTTTCATTTTTGGGTGAACTCTTTAAACGCAAAGCTACTTACTCAGATACTCTGGGATGAGCTCCTCACAGCTGTCCATGATGAAGACCCTTCTGACGTACAGCTTGATGTTATTCTTCTTTTTCTTGTTCTCAAAGAGGTCAAAGGGGGCACGGCGAGGGATGAAGAGGAGAGCGCGGAACTCCAGCTGACCCTCCACTGAGAAATGCTGCAGGACCATGCATAAAAGGGAGTATTTCATCAACTCTCAAACATTTAAGTGTGAATCTTGTTCTGCAGAATTCATTGTGTTACCTTGACAGCCAGGTGATCTTCCCAATCGTTAGTCAGGCTCTTGTAAAACTCTCCGTACTCTTCGTTGGAGATGTCGTCAGGGTTGCGGGTCCAGATGGGTTTGGTTTTGTTCAGCTCCTCCTGGTCGATGTACTTCTCCTTGATCTTCTTGGTTTTCTTCTTGTCCTTGTCTTTGGAGTCCTCGTCATCATCTGAGCCGACATCCTCAATCTTGGGTTTGTCTTCACCTTCCTCCTCCTCCTCCTCCTCTTTCTCAGGCTTCTCCTCCTCTGCCTCGTCGTCACTGATCTCCTTGTCGCGTTCCTTCTCCACCTGCATGGAAATTGGTATTTTGCCATCACTCAACTACCAGAACAATTTTATCAGAATAATTAAACTCCACTAGTTAAACCGAATCCAGCTTACGAAGAGAGTGATTGGGTATCCGATGAACTGGGAGTGTTTCTTGACCACTTCCTTCACTCTCTTCTCCTCGATGTACTCTGTCTGATCTTCTTTCAGGTGAAGAATGACTCTGGTTCCACGGCCAATGGTCTCACCTGGAGATTGGCAGGTGCGTGAACATTACAATCACCCTTAAAATTGCACTTATGTCATCAAAGTAGGGGTGTGCGATATTGACAAAAAGATCTCCATTTTCTGGGATTTTAATCGATAATTAGACGATATTTTGCTGAGTGTGTTATTGTGCTGGTATCTTAAGGACTGCCATGGACAGCTGGTTTTTAAAGTTTTTGAAATTCTTCATATTATGTGGTGGTCAGTTCACACGGATAGAAATGAATCTTTTCCAATAATTTCATATTTTATGGGCATTTTTACCTTTATAAAGCCATTTTTCTAAAAGTGTCCATTATCTTTTGAGTCAAATTCATTCAGTGAATTATAATAAGACATTTGGGCTGTTACCAAGCAAATGAAAATCAACACAGAAGCTGCATCTGAAGTGGCATTTAGATGTATTTACACACTGCTTAATGCAAGACATGAATGCATTTAACCTGCAATTACAAATGCATAAATAATGTTTTAATATTAAACATAAAACGTTGAATACTGATATTTGAAATTATTTAAAGGGGTCATATAATGCGATTTCAAGTTTTCCTTTCTCTTTGGAGTGTTACAAGCTGATTGTGCATAGATAAGATCCCTGAAGTTGCAAAGACTAAAGTCTCAAATCCAAAAAGATATTCTTTATCAAAGACTCTGCCACGCCCCCCTAAAACGGCTCGTTCTAACACGCCCCCACATATCTACCTCACTATGTGGAAATATTTGCACAATGCGCCCAAATGCACATGCAAAGAAAGGCAGCGTGGTTTCAGTAACCGCAGTTAGTGTTGAAGCAGCATGTCAGGGAGACGCTGTGTGTTTCTAGGCGAAAGCAAAAGCACTTTATTTGGCCTTCCGAAAGTAGATGCATTTAGGAATCTTTAAGATTACTTACAACAGAACAGCAATGCATTTTATGGACGACCGTTTCGTGAACCTAGGAGAGGAGGTCATTCTGACTTTGCTATGACAATCTGGCGCTTCTGAATCAGCTACCGTTTTGTTATTAGTTTAAGTATTTGCTATTGACTGTTCAAATCAAAAGAGTTTTGCGCATCGTGTGTGTGTGCGCACGTGAGACAGAGTTCACAGTGGAGTCAGCCGTCTTAACCGTGGCTTGTGTACTGCAAACACATACCAGCTTCATCACTGCGTCTGTCACACGACTCTGTTCCCCTTTCGGGCTGCTGTCTTTATGTTAGTATTATGTTACCTGCCTAGGGACTGCAGATGAAAAGTAGTTATTGTTACTAATTCTGGCATATTTACATGGTGTATATTTATACAACAATGTTCATGAATATGCATGGTCCCTATTAAATAAACCAATAAAATAAATAAATAAATAAAACGCAAGTCTCAATTAACTTATTTATTGAATGGTTGTAAAAAACAAAAACACACAATATCATATTTGCAAATATGGTAATATCTGGAGAAAACGGCAGTCTTCATGTGAAACTGATTAACTATATGAAGTGGTATAAATATATACATTTTCTGCCCCCATGTCTTGAACTTGTGATAATGCATTTAGAATTTTAATAGACAATCATTCAGTGAAAGAACACTCTAAATGCGCACACGCACTAGTCTAGACTTCATGTAATGCATGCGTGCGCTCTATAGGGGTGTTTTAAATGGTTTTTGCAATATACTCTGTCAAAATCGCACATCGTTAAAACTATGAATAAATAAAATAATCGTAGACGATATATCACACACCCCTGAATCAAAAATGAGTTTGTAACGTACCATGGTCCACCTTGACTGTGAAAGAGCCGCCAGCAGATGACTCCCAAGCGTACTGCTCGTCATCGTTGTGTTTAGTGATGACCGTGACCTTTTCAGCCACCAGGTAGGCGGAGTAGAAGCCCACACCAAACTGCCCGATCATGGAGATATCTGCGCCAGCCTGGAGAGATGAACAGGAATCGTTAGAGACTAAATTCAATGGAGAAATGTTGATAAGCATGCCAAAACTAGCAGACGCATCACCTGCAGAGCCTCCATGAAGGCCTTTGTCCCGGACTTGGCGATGGTACCCAAGTTGTTGATGAGATCGGCTTTGGTCATTCCAATACCGGTGTCGATGAGGGTAAGAGTGCGTTCATGAACGTTGGGGATGATTTCGATCTTCAGGTCCTTGCCGCTGTCCAGTTTGGTGGGATCCGTCAAGCTCTCATATCTGATTTTGTCAAGAGCCTGTCGAGTGGGGAAAACCAGGCTGATCGCAGGAACTATATCATCCTATTGCTAGAGCTAGCAATATATGACACTATTAAAAACAGTCTATCATTGGGCTTACATCAGAGGCGTTGGAGATGAGCTCCCTGAGGAAGATCTCTTTGTTGGAGTAGAAGGTGTTGATAATGAGAGACATCAGCTGGGCGATCTCTGCCTGGAAGGCAAAGGTCTCAGCCTCCTCCTCTTGGCGCATTTCTTCAGGCATCTGAGAAAAATCAATTCAGATCAACATTATTACATACATGGTTTAACATGTCTACATAAGTGTACATCATTACTGATTTTGGTTTATAAATGTCTAAATTGAACAAACAAAGGGTTAAATGAAAATGAAAGCATTTATCACTTGTAGTACAGTTATACAAGACAAACCGGTGCATAAGAGGCCCGGATGCGGAAGAACATGGCGCAGAAGGACAATGCGCTCAACACGTGTTTTCCTGCTGCAATCCTTGTAATTAAATTGATTTAGATGTGTACTGCTTTTTTTATTATTCAACGTAATAAATACCATTCTCATGACGCTTATTCAATAACTTTAAACACTAATACAAGAACGTTAATTAAAAAGATATGATGACTTTTAATACACCAACCACCCATTCCGGTCACCTCCGACTCTTATATGCATTACACATATATATGATTTATAGCAAGATATTTAGAAAAAGATGCTTAACCAGTAACTACACAGCATTGTGAACCACTGCACCTGCTCATCAACTCATTAAATAGCCACAAAAACAAATAAACATCACATCCTACATTAACGTACGATTCTTTCAAAATAAAAAGAAAAGTCTTCTGAAGGATGACCGCGTCTGTTAGATCGGAGACAAGCGACTCTTAACCGGCATCCGCTTCATTACAACACCGGTCAAAGAGCGAATGAAATACATAATTAATTCAGAGATTAAACGCCGTTCTCTTAGTCTACAGTCATTCCTGGAATGATATAGAATCGTTTAAGATAGAGACCGATGGCTTACCTTGGTTAGTTTCGTTGTTTTTTGATGGTTTAATCGCCACAGAAACAGCTGATCTCCCCTACACTGATACTCAGGGAAGCAGAGCGAAGAGAACCCCGCGTGCGCGGCTCTTTTCTTTATACTCCGCCTTTGAATGTGCGGCTGTATCCCTCCGCGCTGACTCACTCTGAGGCGCTTACATATCGTCAACAAAGACAAACTACACTCTTTTATTTGTGTAAATCGCATTTATTCCCAGCTACAGATGCAGTATTTTACTAGCTGCGTCAGATATAAATAACGTCTACATAACTGAAATAATATAGTGTTTCTTAAGAATCGCTTAATAAAATACAATAAACAATAAAAACTAATTTTAGAACTTGAAATACGTCTGGAGTCTGTTATTTGAGATTCGTATTAAATTGTCCTGTAAGAAAGGACCCGAATGAGTACATTTTTTAAATCAACTTTCTTAGTAAAACCCTACGATTGCCTTGCACGTTGTTGGAAATAAACCATAAGCATGATTGTTTGACTCTTGGTAACTATAATAATATCTGTGATATTTAATACATGTTTAATTGTTAGACAGAGAACACCGAACAGTTATTAAAAAAACAGGTAACGTTTGGAAAGATGCGCACAAAATGTGCGACTCTTTATACAATCTTCACCTTGTTAAAATATTTTTTGTCATTAAAACATGAAATAGCCAAACGGTCAGAGAACGCAGTGAAAGAAATGCACATAACAAAGCATAATCGACTGCACTATGCTTCGCATCGGAAGAACATCAGGCTTTGGAACTAGCGGTGCTTCGTCTCTTTCCAGCACTTTCCATGAAAATCCCGCCTTCGCTTACGTCACCTGTCACTCAAATGCAGTTTGCGGCCTAGAAGGGCGAATATGAAGAAACGTCTGGTTAAATTTCAACAAGAAATGATTTCTTAATGTCCATAAAAATACGTTTAATTTATTTCGGGTAAATTCGCCCTGGAAATTTATAGACCGTTTTGTTAGATTTAACCAGAGATACATTTAATTTTAATATTTTCATATTTAATGCGCAATATAAAAGCTTGGAAGTTAATGAATAATTCTGAATTCATGAATTCATGTTTTATTTAGGATCAACAGAGAATATGGTTAGCAATATTACGCAAAGAACACCAAGAAATTCTTAAAACCAAACTTATTGTATATTTGCATTTGATTTGTTATTTGTTTATTTTATTTAGCTTTTAGAGCAGAGGTCTTTTAATTTGCCCGTTATTTTCCCAGAATTCCATTTCACCGGAAACTGCAGGTTCGATTGCTCGTTGCTTTTACTACGGATCCGGTGAACTTTCCGTGCGAGAAGCGAGTTGATATCGATTTGGTTTGAGTGAGTATGATTTATTAAAGTATTGGTTATCGTTTTGAGTTCATATGTTCATTGTTTCGTACAGGACTTCGATAAAACGAGTTAATCCGTTGAGAGAGGTCAGAATAAAGGCTTTTTGTGACCGTTAGCTCGCGGCTAGCAGCTGCCCGGTCTGACTGAAATGATTCCCGCTGGTATTTTCTGACAAACCGGTCTAATTTAGGGGTTTATAATGACTACATTTCACATAAGCAACACCATTTCCGCGCTATACACAATTTTAGCTATCATACACCTGTTTATTTGGTTAGCTAACGTCAATGGGTAGTCACATTGTGAGACGTTACACCAACGTGAAATCGGCCTTTAAATAGTTTTAAGACCTTTCGTCTGATTTCAGTGCGTTTAGTTAATCTCTGATTGATTTCAGTGCTTTAAGCCCAGTTCGGGTTGATTTTCAATCTGTACAACATTTCAAGCTGATTTCAGTACTTTCAGTTTTATCTTTCAGTCTAATGTTGCTTTTTTTTTTAGAGGACAGTTTATTAAAATATAGGGAATTTCAGATCTTTTAGAATAAGATTAAGCTTTATTTCAAACCTTTAAACTGATTTCATGTTGATTTTAGAACTTTCAGCTGGTTTCAGGTCGAATTCAGGCTGATTCAGAGCTTTCCCGTTGATTTCACAGCATCCTGAAATCAGCTGATTGGTCTGGCAAGATTTTCTGATTTGGTGTTGATTTATTTTTGGTGATTATGGCCTATAAATGAAATGCATTCAACAGAAAATTTAACAGCTTTAGATGTAGACTCAAGTAATAGTACTATAAATACTAGAGACGGGCCGATACCGATATTGGGGCTTAAAAAAAGGCAGATATCGATATTTCTTTGTGCATATTATAGTACAGTACCAGTCAAAAGTTTGATACTATATAGATAGATAGAATACAGTATATACATAAACAGAATATATATACATAAACACATTTTTTGCAATGAACACTCAAATGTGGTGATCAAACACTTATAATGACGTGACAAAGATATGTAATGATGGAGGCAGGGCATTTAACAATAAACTTTATTCAAAATGAGCCTGACATCACTGCACTGAACCGTAAAGTTGAAGTTTATTCAATTTTAAGTCAATTCAATTCCATTCAACTTTATTCCATTGAAGTTTTTTCACTTTGGAACCATTCATTCACAGATTTGCGCTACTGTCTTCACACACAGACGAAACTTACTAGTGAAGTGTGACATAATATACCTCTGTAAATATATATATATATATATATATATATATAAATTCACATCTTACATACTTTAATGCCCTTTGAATGTAATGTACGTTCCCTTGGAACTGGAATCATGGCGGAATATCATGTGAAGTCCACTTCGCAGGGCACTTATGGTCGAATAAGACAACGTGTGAATGCTGCCTGAACAAGAGACCTCCTTACTGAAGGGAAAGTGTTGACTGGTGTCACTATCTCGCGAATGCGCCGGCGGATTTCCACCAAATTCGGGGGATCCCTTCAGCTCGAGGAGCCCTCTCGAACGCCACCCTCTCCGCGCGTCGGTAGCCCCCCGGGATCGCTAGATCGGTCGGCGCCGGACCATGAATTTAACCACCCATAACTCCCGAACCCCCGGGGACACTAAGTAATTACACCATTTCAAGCATTTTATCGGCGTTATATGTTCTGGAAAAAAAAATTCATATCGGCGGCATATTCGCCAATACCGGTATATCGACGACAGGCTCATATCGGCCGATAATATCGGCTAAACGATATATCGGTCGGGTTCTAATAGATACTTACTGTAAACTATGAGGTGAATTGCAGAACTAAAAGGAACACTCCACTATTTTTGAAAATAGGCTCAATTTCCATCTCTCCTAAAGTTAAACAGTTGAGTTTTACCGTTTTCGAATCCATTCAGCCGATCTCTGGGTCTGGCGGTAGCACTTTTAGCTGTAGCTTTGCATAGATCATTGAATCTGATTAGACCGTTAGCTTCTCGCTCAAAAATGACCAAAGAATTTCGATATTTTTCCTATTTAAAACTTGGCTCTTCTGTAGTTACATCGTGTACTAAGACCGACAGAAAATGAAAAGTTGCGATTTTCTAGGCCGATATGGCTAGGAACTATACTCTCATTCCGGCATAATAATCAAGGAACTTTGCTGCCGTATAATGGGTGCAGCAGGCGCAATGATATTACACAGCGCTTGAAAATAGGCTAAGTTCCATCAACATAATCAACGTGACCACCTGCTTGCACAGGGAGCGTGCTGGGGACTATTTTCAGGCGCTGCGTAATATCATTGCGCCTGATGCACCCATGGTACGGCAGCAAAGTTCCTTGATTATTATGCCAGAATGAGAGTATAGTTCCTAGCCATAAACGGTAAAACTCAACTGTTTAACTCTAGGGGAGTTGGAAAATTTGCCTATTTTCAAAAATAGTGGTGTGTTCCTTTAAGAGAAGATCTTGATTGTGTAAGCGGAGTAGTGTGTGTATTGTAGCAGCCTAAACAATGTATAAACTCCTGTTATTTACAGTTGTTAATGATGTGTTTGCCTTCTGTCTAAGGTGGGTGTTCTGCCCAAGATGTCTTTCCCTCCTCATCTCAACCGGCCACAAATAGGCATCCCAACGTTGCCGCCAGGAATCCCTCCACCACAGTTTGCTGGGTTTCCACCGTCAATGCCTCCTGGTAATCAAGATAAACTAGATTTATCAGACCGTGTGTAGGCATATTAGTGTTCATGTGGCTCAACTGTTAGATCATAGAGTTAGCAACGGCGAGATCATGGGTTTGAATGACATGGAATACACACTGGCAGTTGCTTTGGATAAAAGCGTCAGCTAAATGCATAGGCTACATGTTGATTATAACGGCAGCTTTCATTGAAATCCAGAGCATTCAGTCAGCTTTTATGAAAGTGTCAACTGTTTCATCTTGATTATGCAGCATGGTGTTGCTTGCTTTGAGTATTCAAAGTTCGAATAACAGATTTGTTGTCATGCTTAATATAATATTTTCAAGGAAGGTTATGGTCTGTTCAGTTGTTTTTTTAAGGGGCCGCATAAGATCTCTTATGCATTGCTAGGTGAACAGTTTCTATGCTAAATGAGCCTAAATGATTATAAAATGTAATTTTGACAAATTCAAATTAGGGTGAACATTATTTTCTGATGTTGTTGATTTTTCCCCTTTATAGGAACCCCAATGATTCCTGTCCACATGGGCATTATGGCCCCAGCCCCTGCGGTAATGTTATTTAATTATAGAAAATTTAATTTCTTTCAATTACTTTAGCCATTTCCAGTCTAAATATATGTATGTATGCATTGCTATATTACAGGGTTGGGTTAAAAATATTGATATCCAAATTTTTATTTGATTTTCATTCTGAAAAACCAATATTGATTCTTAAATCCCAAGAATCGTTCTTTTAGGCAGTTTTTTTTCTTTTTCAGTTGAAGCGTGAATAAAACGTCACTAAACATTATTTGTGCGCACATCCCATACAATAAACAATCATCTTTGTTACTTTTGATATGAAAAAGTCTCAGCTTTCAAATTCTGTCAGTTTTATCACAGAATTAAAAACATTTTTTGGCATGCTTTAAAGGGTCATGAAACCCTAAAACATTTTTTGAGACGTCAACATATGTACAGGTTGCACACCAGCAATGTAAATATAAAATGTCTGCATTCAGCAGATATTGAAATTGATACTCTGTTGTTAATATTAACCTGTCAGGGATCTCCGCATAGTTTAAAGCATTTGTTGAGAGATTATTTTCCTTAAGAAAAATTTAATCCAAATGAATTGATATTGAATTGAATCAAAATCAAATCTGGGTCAATACCCAGCCATAGTGTTTCTTTGTTCTGAAGTATCTGTCTCTATTTATGTATTTGCTCAGATTACATTGCTTTGAAGTAAATTCAAAGTGTTTCAAAATGTAGAATTAAGTAACAATCTCGTTAAAACAAGGCATGCTTTATCTTAATATGCAAAATATGCTATGGGGATGCTTCTTGTTAAATCAGATTTTTATAATGTAAATATAAAATGTCTGCATTCAGCAGATATTGAAATTGATACTCTGTTGTTAATTTTAACCTGTCAGGGATCTCCGCATAGTTTAAAGCATTTGTTGAGAGATTATTTTCCTTAAGAAAAATTTAATCCAAATGAATTGATATTGAATTGAATCAAAATCAAATCAATTTGTGAAATCTGGGTCAATACCCAGCCATAGTGTTTCTTTGTTCTGAAGTATCTGTCTCTATTTATGTATTTGCTCAGATTATATTGCTTTGAAGTAAATTCAAAGTGTTTCAAAATGTAGAATTAAGTAACAGTCTCGTTAAAACAAGGCATGCTTTATCTTAATATGCAAAATATGCTATGGGGATGCTTCTTGTTAAATCAGATTTTTATAGGGATGCCATACCTCATTTTTATATTAGTCACCATCACATTAGTTTTTTGTCACATGGCTACATATTAAAGGATTAGTTCACTCGTTATTTAAAATTTCCTGATAATTTACTCGCCCCATGTCATCCAAGATGTTCATGTCTGTCTTTCTTCAGGTTTTTGAGGAAAACATTCCAGGATTTTTCTCCATTTAGTGGACTAAATGTATGTACTAAAGTATATAAATTTAGATTATTATTTTTTTTGTTAGAGAATGACCGATCGTTTGGATAGATAAGACCCTTATTCCTTGGCTGGGATCGTGTAGAGCCCTTTGAAGCTGCAATGAAACCGCAATTTGGACCTTCAGCCCTTTGATCCCCATTGAAGTCCAATTTATGGAGAAAAATCCTGGAATGTTTTCCTCAAAAACCTTAATTTCTTTTCGACTGAAGAAAGACAGACATGAACATCTTGGATGACATGGGGGTGAGTAAAGTATCAGGAAATGTTAATTCTGGAGTGAACTAATCCTGTAATTGTGATGTAACGTATCGAATCATTATTATACTCTTATACCTTTTGTTCTTTAATATTTTGAATTTTGAGGTTTATTTTTATATTGTGAGCAATGTTAAGTTTTGAAATTTTGTTGTATGCATTTGTCATTTTTATTTAATCTCTTTATTTTTTTTTAAAATGTGTATAAGTAGTATTTATAAAGTTTTAGCTTTTCGTTTTGGATCTGTTTTTAGTTGTTTTAATATTAAAATTTTTTTTTTTTGTTGTCCTCATTTGTAAGTCGCTTTGGATAAAAGCGTCTGATTAATGACTAAATAAATAAAAACAATATTTATCAAGTTCTTCCCAAATCTTGCAGCCGGAAAATAATTGTAAAACATATTTTAAAGTTAAAAGTTTTTCTTTTTCTATGCATATACACTCCCCACAAAAATCAACCCACTAACTCTAGAATGATTTATTCTTTCTGAATATAGCTAGCTATTCAAATGATCTGGTGAAAATTGCTGCATTTTTTTCAAATTGCAAAATATATTGCAGAAGAAGAAAATATTGCAATGTCAGGTTTTTATTTTGAAAATCATACAAGACTATTTGCATTTCCCATGAATGTTGTGGATATGCCAGACTGGTTCCTCACAGACATCTTTTTTTTGTTCTTTGCTCCAGCGTTTGGTTTCTGTGAGTACAAAGAGCCTGAATCTACTCTACGATCTCTACGGCTGCTTCATGAGCTGCAGCTTGGAGAAAAGAAACTTCTGGTCAAAGTCGATGCCAAAACCAAAGCACAACTGGATGAGTGGAAAGCAAAGAAGAAGAGCACCAGTGAAAATGGAGTAAGTGTTTGATGTCAGGTTGATACTAATATAAGAACGTACTGTTCACTTGTTGAGAAAAATATTAAATAAATATTATGAATAATATTTTGCCACAAAGATGCTGAGTTTTGATCTGTGTGTCTGGCAGAATGGCAAGGCAGAGGATGGTGCTGGTGAAGAGGAAGAGGAGGTTCTGGATGAAGAAACTAAGAAGCGGGACCAAATTGTCAAAGGAGCTATTGACGGTCTGATCCGGGAGTATTCAAGTGATCTGAACGCTCAATCTCAGGATGATGAGTCGAGTCGCCGCAAAAAGAGGAGGGAAAAGAAGGATGAGGTAGGCTTTAGTTTATCTTGGCCTTTTGTTCTTTAATGTTTTGCCATTTTGATGTACACGTTAGGGTGGACCTTACTGGGGGGTCTTTTATTATTATTATTTTTTTTGGAAATGTTAACCTCTCACCCCCTCATTTGTTTCTCCACTAGAAGTTAGTAATGTATGCAAAACTCCATTCAGATAAATTGTCATTTAGGGTGTGCTCAACGAATGTATCTTTTTATCAACGGGTACTTCAAGAGCTGATTTTGAGTTTTTGTTAAAATATTGACTGTTTCTGATGTCAGAGATGAGGGGCAGTTGTGGCCTAAATGTTAGAGAGTCAGACTTGTAACCTGAAGGTCACGGGTTCGAGTCTCGATACCAGTAGGGATTGTGGGTGGGGGGAGTGACTTCCACCTTCAATAACACGACTGAGGTGCCCTTGAGCAAGGCACTGAACCCCCAACTGATCCAGTTGATGCTGGAGAAAATGGCTGCCCACTGTGTGTTCAAGGTTTGTGTGTGAGTTGTTTACTACTCACTGCTGTATATGTGCACTTGGATGGGTTAAATGCAGAGCACAAATTCTGAGTATGGGTTACTATACTTGGCAGCATGTCACGACAATGGCTGAACACTCTTAACTTCTTCATTACGAGTGTTTGTTCCTAGGTCCACGAGCTGGGACTCGAACTGAGGCGCAACAGAGCTACATGTCAGCACACTGTCCACAAGGCTATCGGCGCCAATGTAATTTAACATTTTAAGACTAACAACACTGTTCTGTGTTCTCGTTTTTAACATAATTCACAGTTTACAAATGGTTTTGCATAATTATTAATTACGTGCTATTATTGTCATTTAAGACTATATTAAGAATTTCAACTTTGTTGAGCACACCCTAAATGTAGTCCAATCTCAGCAAAATTTGGTTTGTTTCCATTTCTCATTAAGGAGAGTTGATGTATGTATATATTTGTATTTTACCCATGGTTTCCATTTCTTTAGGATGACTTCAGTGCCATGGAAATGGAAGATGACAAAAGAGATCTGATTTCCAGAGAGATCAACAAATTCCGTGATACACACAAGGTAAAATACTTGCTAATTTACTCCATATAACAGGTAGAGCACAACAGCCTCTTACACCTAGTTTAGTTTGACAACACACCAGCATGAGTAGATGCTATTTAGCCTGTCAATTCCATTTAGCTCAGCAAAACTTTTATTACATTTAAGCTTTAAATTTGATGATATAGTGCAGAAATCAGTTTAAGACTAGGCCTCATTTGGGTCCTGAGCGTTTATATCAGTGGCTTGTGTAGACTGTAGCGTGGCCTTCGTGTTGTGGGTGGGAAATGTAGTCACACATACAATGCATGGACGTTCTGTGCACTTCCCTAAAAGCTAATCTATTCATTAAACCCCACCATTATGATAGAGATCATATGGTGACTAAACCAAGATGAATCTCTCAGCTTTGGAAAAAGTTGCAAGGATAGGATGTAAGTATGAGATTTCCATTTTTCTCTACTTGTACTGGGCGCCCCCTTCTGGAGGACTCGCACAGGGGCAACTGCACCGACTCGCTCTGAAATTCAGCCCATTCGGGTGGTTTTAATATCAAAATACATCTGAGGGTGTTAGATCATGTCTGCAGTGTTTAGAAAAGGGATAATTTGCCAAACGACTCATTTTCTGGTTCTCTTGAGACATGGGCGGCCAGTGAAGCTGTGTGGGTCTGCTAGTATCAGTGATGTTGGTGCTATAATGAATACTGCTGACTTGAATAACAGTGAATTGGCCCATTCGGCTCTTGTGAAAGTAGGGGGCGCCCCTCCACAGCACACGGACTTTCTGAAGATTTTACAGGTATGAATTCGCTTTGTGATTGAGTCTGCCATCACCTCTCTTCATTCCTGCTTGCTTGCGCTCTTTTCTTTTCATTTTAAGTGTTTCTTTGTGTGTGTGTTTAACACTTTGTATCGCTAAAGTCACACAGAATTGCTTCAAATCCAAGAAAATGGCACATAATGTTTAAAATTCATAAGCCTCATAACACTAAATATTCGACTTTGACACGTCACAGACACAAATGATTTCTCAAATCATACATCTTTACGAGAGATTACTTTTCTGGGTGATTAAGGTTACATTTGGGCAAAAAGTCCCATATGCGTAGCAAACAAATATAAATAAATAAAAAAATCTCACTGGATTATTACAATTAGTGGCAAAATTCGATTAAGGTTACATTTGGGCAAAAAGTCCCATATGCGTAGCAAACAAATATAAATAAATAAATAAAAAAATCTCACTGGATTATTACAATTAGTGGCAAAATTAATGTTTGGAAATGTAAACTGATATTTTCTACTGATACACTACAGCAAAAGTTAGAAATAACTGACTTAAAACCATTTTTTAGCTGGTGAAAATACTAGTGTTCTAATAATTTTGGCCACCACTGTATATGCCAAAATATTCAGATGTAGTGTGTCAATAACCTAAGTTCTGGGACTACAACAGTGTTATTTATATACTATTATAATATAAATATTTTTAAATAATTTGAAGTAGATTTTATTTGTATGTATTTTGATTTTTTTAATTTAAGTATTAGTAGTTTTTTCAATGTGCTTTTATCATTTGTAGTATTTTAGTCATTTTGCTTAAACTTTCTGAGTTAGTTTCCAAGGGACATTTTTAATTTTCTGAAGTTTTTTTTGTCCATCTACTATCTGCCTTATAGCAATACTTTTAAATGTGCTGTAGTTATTATTAGAATGAAGACTTGATGTAAAATGTTAATAATATAAAGACATCCTTTAGACTATCCTGGCTAACTGTCCTGTCAAATTCACCAGTAGAAATGTTACTTACAAGCAGTGTCATTTGTAAATGACATGCGTTTATTCAGCTAAATGCCTGTATCTACAGTTTGTTTTATTTTCCTGTCTCATCTTCACCTCCTGTTTTACGTGTTTATTTGCTGCTGCTGCTCACAGTTGCATAACACCCACGGTTAAGCCGTTACGAAATAGTATCATATTAAAATTAGACTTTGAATATATTTAGAATAATTTCAGGAGACTTTAGTTTTCTGGGAAGTAGTAACTGTTGATAGACGTCAGATATTTTGTCGAACTGCGATGCGAGAGCTGTTGAATTGAGACTAAAGCCGTGGATGTCATGCTGCTCTTCAATGCATTTCATAATCGCTCAGTCTGATCCTCTTGAGGGCTCGTGCCGTCTGCAGTGGGGTAAGCAGTCTCTACACCTTCATTTGTTGCCTTTTCTATCCAAACCACAAAGAAACTGCAAAGAAAAAGAAGCAAATCTAACAAATACAGTATGCAATGCTCCTGTCACAACATTTTCAAAATGTCTGGAAGTTGTTTGTGAGATTGTTGCAAGCTAAGAGAATAGTTTGTTTTTATTTTTCCTTGTGAATCCTTTGACTTGCTTTTCCTCCCAGGCCTAACAATAAAGGCTTGTAGGGCCACGGAAGCGCTGTGAGTCGCTAGTCAACACCTGTAAGTGCACAAACAACTAGTTTCACAAGGATTGAAGCCTGTTTCTGTTGATCATGTGATGAGACTGAAATTACAGAGCCCTCAACTGTTTCTGATCTTATTCAGTTGTTTGCAACGTCAAAGTTATATCTCGAAAGTGGTTTCCAGGTTTCCTTTTATTAATTGCTAAAGAATTTCTTGATTTACATGCTGTTCCGTCTAGATACTGTCCTCTTTCATCATGCAAGACGTTCAAAAGTTCATCAGGGTTTGTTCATGTAGCTCCACTGATGCTGTCATTAAAATATCACATACTTAGACTGTTCTCAAATTCATGTTAATTTCTTAATTAAAATTTTGACCCGTTATGCTGATGATGTAATTTATAATTCAACATTTATTGCATTAAAATACTGTAGTGGTCTCAGACTTTTGGTGCCTGTATATGAGTGCATATGTGAATGGCAGGGACTGTAAACCACTTCCTCATAGAGTGATATTGTGTCATAACTTCTGTCTTCTGTTTGAGCAGTTGCTAATCCGAAAACTTCCCTCCCCGTTTTCCCACAGAAATTGGAAGAGGAAAAGGGGAAGAGAGAGAAGGAGAGGCAGGAGCTGGAGCGGGATCGCAAGGAGAGAGACAAGGAGCGCGAGAGGGAACGTGAACGACGGGACCGCGAGCGGGAGAAGGACCGAGAGAGGGAGCGCGAGAGAGAGCGGGAGCGCGAGAGGGAGAGAGAAAGAGATCGAGACCGCGAGCGCACGAAAGAGCGCGATAGGGAGACGGACAGAAGCCGTGACCGCAGTGAAGACCGCAATCGATCCAGGTACAAGAAAAAAACAACAAACTAATTTATTGATTTATATATTTTTTTGTCCCTAAAAAACGTTGAGATTCTTGTTCGGCAAGCAGGGCAGGCCATCGTGTTACACCTGTTTCACACATACTCAGTTTGCAGTGTGTATTTTTTTCTGCATCCATGTTAACAGATTAGAGCCAGGGCTATATAATTAGCTTCATTTGAGGGCCGATTTATCAAACTGATAATTTGAAGGGGGCCAAGGGGGTGGGGACTGTCTTTCTGGGGGGACCTATAAAATTAGAAATTAAATTGATATCGGAAGCATTAGTGCTGTCTTTGGTGTATATATATATATATATATATATATATATATATATATATATATATATATATATATATATATATATATATATATATATAAACATATATATAAACATTTATTCATTTAGAAGATACTTCTATCCAAAGCGACTTACAAATGATGAAAATAGAATTAGAAATTTATAGTTTACCTTTTTCTCATTTATATTCACTTCATTTTATTTATCAGTTGTTTTATTTATATTTATACATTTATATTTCTGAAAATGTATAATTAGACATTGTTGAAAGGTATTTTTAACAAGGTGTTTTATAAATATTTATATTTTTATGAACATTTTCTCACTTATATTTTCCTTTTTTTTTATCCATGTTTGTATTTCTATGTATTTATACATTTATGAAAATTTATCAATACAACTATACACATTTTTAAACTGTATTTGATCCCTTTTAACAAGGTATTTATTAGGGCTGTCACTATATCGTCACCACCGCGGTTGTCTACTGCTACCGGCGGTAGTGCACGTGACATCACGCACTCTATAACAAGCATAATATGAAGTTTTGTATACAAGTGTAATAACAGTAGCGGAACAGTGAACTGTGTCTACACCGGACGCTACACCACCGCGTCGCAACAAGTCTGTCTAGTGTCTTCACAGGACATTTGAACTCTGTGTCAGTACCTCATAAATAGAACGAGGCAGTTTACTGTCGGGGATTTGTCGTGTCGTGCATCCAGTTTAGCATCACTGATTATAATGAGTTTTATAGTATTTTGTCGCACCGCGTCCTGTACACAGGGTGTATTTAACTTTTTTTTATTTAGGCTACTTTCTTGTTTAACTATTATTTCTTTGATATTTATTTTAGTGTTTTGCAGGCTGCGGATTCACTGACTGAAGTGCTAAAATAAACGCGAGCTGACGAGTTAAATCGGGTGTGTTAGATGAGTGAGACTGTGCTGGGCTTCTCCAGGACCGTTTTGAAAACCATTTCAGAGACATGTTCTTAGATGTGACTCATATCAAATATATTACATGCATGCACAGCTTTAAGACCGCTTTAATTGCCTTTTTGGTAACTTCATGACTTAACTGACAACGGCATTGCATGCACGTAGTTTATTTCACGTTTTGATATGAAAGGATACAGGCTACAGCGCGCTGGCGCCTTTGTGTGTGTAATTGAAGAGCACGCGCTACGAGCACAGTACCGTTTCCGCGCTCGCTTGACTCACGCCTTGCACCGATTGTGAAGAGGAGCTCGCGTCTGAAACGTCTCCCATTCTCAGTCGTTCTGTGACTGAATAAATGCACTTCTTGTCAAGAAAGTGACAGAAGCAGCAGTTGTGAGTGGGGTGGCCAACCCTAGCCCCGACCCTGTGTTAATTAAATATTTTTAACGTTAAACTGAAAAAATTAATTGCATGCGTTAACACGCTAATTTTGACACCAATTTTATATATATATATATATATATATATATATATATATATATATATATATCTCAACACCGCGCTACCGGCGGTAGTTGGTCCATTACCACCGTGGTGGTAAAAATCTTCCACAGTCACAGCCCTAGTATTTATTCATAAATATATTTAAATATATATTTGTATATTTCACATTTTGTCAGTGTGTTCATCCCATTTTCTTTATCAACATTTATATTTCTACATCTATATTTATGAATATTTATTTTTCAGTATGAAAAAATGTTTAACTGTATTTGATACCTTTTAACAAGGTATTTAATTATAAATATTTATATTAACATTCTCTTTTATATTTCAAATTTTATTTACAAACATGTATATGTCTATTTTTACATTTGTTTCTGAATATTTTTTTATGAATAAAAATGTTCAAATTGTTGAAAGGTATTTGATACTTTTTAACAAGGTGTTTTATTCAACGATATATATTTATATTAACATTTTCTAATAAATGCATTAATTTTGTAATAATTTTGTCAACATTTATATTTCTAATTTATTTATAAATATTTATTTATAACATAAATTTGTATTTATTTATATTTACCAAAATGTATGTCTCATTTATGCAAAATTATTATTTATAAAATTCATATTTATACATTTCTGCAACATTTACATAAATACAGAAATGTACAAGATGTTAAGGTATTTATAATCATTTTTATTTACAACAATTTTATTGTTCTTTTTTTGTAGCGCTACAAAATGTATATGCCAACATATTCAAAAGCTGAAGTTCTGTGTCGACAATAAAGTGCAGACTTCATATATCGTGACTGGGTGCTGTCCATTTTCAGAGAACAGAGTCGCGATAGAGACCGAGATAAGGAGAAGAAGCGTGATCGTGAGGAAGATGAGGAAGAGGCGTATGAACGGCGTAAACTGGAGAGGAAGCTGCGAGAGAAAGAGGCGGCGTATCAGGAGGTGAATCTGATCACATTACTGAATGATTAGCTGTCTTGATCCACTATTTACCTTCTTTAATTACAACAGCGTCTGAAGAACTGGGAGCTCAGAGAGAGGAAGAAAGCCAGAGACTACAGCAAGGAGATGGAGAGAGAGGAGGAACGCCGGCGTGAGATGGTAGACAGCTATTGTCCTGATCTATTCACACAAGCATTTCAGCCTAAAAAATATATGGAGAATGTTTCCAGAGTAAATTGATAACTATAAAAATATAGTATTTAAATTAGTGCGGTCAAATCGATTAATCACGATCTATTGATAAAGATAAAAGTTTGTTTACATAATATATAAGTGTACTGTGTATATTTATGTATACACATACATGTATAATCATGATTAATCGATTTGACAGCACCAATTTAAATGAATTATTTTCTTAATTACTTTTTACTAATGAAAAGTAAATTGATAAATAGATTGAAATATAATATTTAAATTAATATTAATTTCATTAGTTAAATTATTATTTTATTAATGAAAGGATATATTTTTAGTATGAAAAACAAATGGATAAATATTTTTTTAAAATATAGTATTTAAATGAATTTTAATTGAAATTGTTTTAATTAAAGAAAAATAAGTTGATAAATTCAAATGTAGTATTCAAGTGAATTTTTTAATTACTTTTGAATTATTATTTTTATTAATGAAAATTTAATTATAATAATTCAATTATTTTAATTGTCTTTTATAGTTTATCCAATTATTTTTCATTAATAAAATCATTATAGTACAAATGTAGTATTTCAATTAATTTTTATTTGATTAGTATTTAATATTACTAATAGTTTTATAAATTAAAAATAAATGGGAAATGTAATGTAAGAATGTTTCTGTTTGAATTACTGAATGTTTCTCTCGTATTGTTTTCTCAGGCTAAAGAAGGGAAACGGCTGAAGGAGTTTCTGGAAGATTATGATGACGACAGAGACGACCCAAAATACTACAGGTGAGTTCTGTGCACCATCAAATCTATGATTTTTTTTTTCCCCGTCACATTTAGAGGCAGATAGATCTGAAATGGCATATGTGACCCTGGAGCACAAAACCAGTCACAAGTGCGAAATTGAGATTTATAGATCACCTGAAAGCTGAATAAATAAGCTTTCCATTGATGTATGGTTTGTTAAGATCGGACAATATTTGGCTGAGATACAACTATTTGAAAATCTGGAATCTGAGGGAGCAAAAAAATCAAAATATTGAGAAAATTGCTAAGAACTTCATTTGGACAGCTTTAAAGGCAATGCATATTACTAATCAAAAATTAAGTTTTGATATATTTACGGTAGGAAATTTACAAAATATCTTCATGGAACATGATCTTTACTTAATATCCTAATGTATTTTTGGCTATTGCTACAAACAGCCTGTTTTGTGCTCCAGGGATACATATACACCTTGAGAACAAACAAATCTAGTTATCTTGCTACTAAAGTCCTCAAAACGCTGTCTGAATACTGTGGACATGACCTAAATGGTGTGTTTCTCTGCTCTGCCTGCAGGGGCAGCGCTCTTCAGAAGCGTCTGCGGGACCGAGAGAAGGAGATGGAGCTGGATGAACGTGACCGGAAGCGGGAGAAGGAAGAGCTGGAGGAGATCAGGCAGAGGCTGCTAGCAGAAGGACATCCTGATCCAGACGCTGAGCTGCGCAGGGTCAGTCAGTTCACAGATATACTTCAGATACTCATATTCATTTAGTCAAATGCACTTTCAATACATATCAATCAAATGAAAAATGTAAATTGATGCATATTTTTAAATGTAGTATTTTTAAATGAATTCTTTTTCATTATTTTAATTGGTTTATTTTTCATTAATTTAAAAAATAAGACGATACATTCAAATGTAATATTTAAATTAATTTTAATATTTCAATTTCATTAATACTTTTTCGTTAATTGATGAAATGATTAATATATTCAGATACAATATTTAAATATGTTTTCATTTAAAATTTTGTATTGAGTAATAAATGGATATAAATATAAATAGAATATTAAATATATTCAAGTGTAGTATTTAAAGGAATTATATTTTCATTATTTTTTTTTTATTTTGTATTATTGAATAATAAATTAAATATATTCAAGTGAAGTGTTGAAATGAGTTACAATATTTCCTTAATTATTTTATTAATCATTTGTTATTAATGAAAAATTTAATATTCAAGTATAGCGTTTCAATTTTATTAATTGCTTTATAAATTATAAAAATATTCATATTGTATTTAAATGAGTAATATTTGATTTAAATTATTAGTCATTTGTTACTAATTATAATTTTTTTAATCAAGTGTAGTATTTAAATGAATCTTAATTATTTTAATGAATGAAAAATAAATTGGTAAATCTAATATTTAAATTTTATTATTTAAATAATTGTATTTCATTAACATTATTAATTTTTATATATATTTTATTCATAATAACTGAGCCAGTATTTTAATATTATAAAAAAAAAATTCTCGCTTATCTCATTTGCAGTGTGTCATGGGACTGTTTTTGTCTTCTGCTTTTCGAATACTTGTTTTAAATGAAAGTGTGTATTGTGATTAATCTCAGTGCTGAGCGGTGTTTCGTGGCTTAAAACCTTAGTACTCCCGGAAGCAAAGTGCTCAGTGTTTTGCGCTCTTCTGTTTCACATCTTCTGCTTTTGTGTTCGTCAGATGGAGGAAGAGGCAGAGCGTTTGCGGCAGCCGCCCGTGAAGCCCGAGCCCGAGGAGGAGAGAGAGCACAAGCCCTCTCGAGAAGAGCGCGACCGAGGCCGGGAGAGAGAGCGGCGCAAGTCTCATGTCCCCTCTGACGATGATGTAGAGGAAGGGGAGGAGCTAGAGGACGAAGAGGAGGTGAAACCCTGCCTCAAACCCACCATGCGGCCCATCGTGGCCGCCCCCTCAGTGTCCTCAGCCAGCGGAAACGCCACGCCCGACACGCCCGGAGAAGAGTCGCCCTGCGGCATCATCATCCCTCACGAGAACTCTCCGCCCGAGATCCCGCTCCAGGAGGAGAACCGGCCCAAGATCGGCCTCAGCCTCAAACTAGGTGAGTTTGAGTTGAGACAGGTTTCCAATCAGGATGTTATGGCCAATAACAAATACAATCGCACAATCGAGTTGAGTTACTCTCTCTTCTGTTTTGCAAATATACTTCAAATATTCATATTCATTTATTTAATTGCACTTGAAGCATTTAAATATATTTTAATCAAATGAAAAATATAAATTTAAAATATATTCAAAATTAAAATGATAAATATATTCAAGTATAATATTTAAATGAATTAATTTTTAATATTTTTTTTATAAATTAATGAAAAATAAATTAATATGTTTAAATATGGTATTTTTGAGGAATTCTTTTTATTTATTTTTCTCATAAAAATTAAAGTTATTAATATATCCAAAAGGAATTATTTTATCTTCCTTTTTAAAATATTTTTTTATGAAAAATAAATTGATAAATA
>NW_015506404.1:360323-393198 GCF_001515645.1 Sinocyclocheilus grahami
ATAAATATAAATAGAATATTAAATATATTCAAGTGTAGTATTTAAAGGAATTATATTTTCATTATTTTTTTTTTATTTTGTATTATTGAATAATAAATTAAATATATTCAAGTGAAGTGTTGAAATGAGTTACAATATTTCCTTAATTATTTTATTAATCATTTGTTATTAATGAAAAATTTAATATTCAAGTATAGCGTTTCAATTTTATTAATTGCTTTATAAATTATAAAAATATTCATATTGTATTTAAATGAGTAATATTTGATTTAAATTATTAGTCATTTGTTACTAATTATAATTTTTTTAATCAAGTGTAGTATTTAAATGAATCTTAATTATTTTAATGAATGAAAAATAAATTGGTAAATCTAATATTTAAATTTTATTATTTAAATAATTGTATTTCATTAACATTATTAATTTTTATATATATTTTATTCATAATAACTGAGTCAGTATTTTATTATTATACATTTTTTTTTCTCGCTTATCTCATTTGCAGTGTGTCATGGGACTGTTTTTGTCTTCTGTTTTTCGAATACTTGTTTTAAATGAAAGTGTGTATTGTGATTAATCTCAGTGCTGAGCGGTGTTTCGTGGCTTAAAACCTTAGTACTCCCGGAAGCAAAGTGCTCAGTGTTTTGCGCTCTTCTGTTTCACATCTTCTGCTTTTGTGTTCGTCAGATGGAGGAAGAGGCAGAGCGTTTGCGGCAGCCGCCCGTGAAGCCCGAGCCCGAGGAGGAGAGAGAGCACAAGCCCTCTCGAGAAGAGCGCGACCGAGGCCGGGAGAGAGAGCGGCGCAAGTCTCATGTCCCCTCTGACGATGATGTAGAGGAAGGGGAGGAGCTAGAGGACGAAGAGGAGGTGAAACCCTGCCTCAAACCCACCATGCGGCCCATCGTGGCCGCCCCCTCAGTGTCCTCAGCCAGCGGAAACGCCACGCCCGACACGCCCGGAGAAGAGTCGCCCTGCGGCATCATCATCCCTCATGAGAACTCTCCGCCCGAGATCCCGCTCCAGGAGGAGAACCGGCCCAAGATCGGCCTCAGCCTCAAACTAGGTGAGTTTGAGTTGAGACAGGTTTCCAATCAGGATGTTATGGCCAATAACAAATACAATCGCACAATCGAGTTGAGTTACTCTCTCTTCTGTTTTGCAAATATACTTCAAATATTCATATTCATTTATTTAATTGCACTTGAAGCATTTAAATATATTTTAATCAAATGAAAAATATAAATTTAAAATATATTCAAAATTAAAATGATAAATATATTCAAGTATAATATTTAAATGAATTAATTTTTAATATTTTTTTTATAAATTAATGAAAAATAAATTAATATGTTTAAATATGGTATTTTTGAGGAATTCTTTTTATTTATTTTTCTCATAAAAATTAAAGTTATTAATATATCCAAAAGGAATTATTTTATCTTCCTTTTTAAAATAATTTTTTATGAAAAATAAATTGATAAATATTATAGTGTGTGTATATATATATATATATATATATATATATATATATATATATATATATAAAAATAAATTTAAAAAATAAATACTATACTTGCATATATTTATCTTTTTAATTTTCAATAGAAAAAATACATTAAAATAACTCATTTAAATACTATATTTTAATATATATATATCAATGTATTTTTCATTTATAAAATAAATGTATAAAAAATAATTTTATTTATATAATTAAATTTATAAATATAAAATTTGTATTAATAATTGATCATTTATTATTTTAATTTTCATTAATTTAAATACCAAATTTAAATAGATTTATAGTTATTCGTTCATTAAGAATAACTATAAATCTATTTAAATTTGGTATTTAAATTATTAATGAAAATTAAAATAATAAATGATCAATTATTAATACAAATTTTATATTTATAAATTTAATTATATAAATAAAATTATTTTTTATACATTTATTTTATAAATGAAAAATACATTGATATATATATATTAAAATATAGTATTTAAATGAGTTATTTTAATGTATTTTTTCTATTGAAAATTAAAAAGATAAATATATGCAAGTATAGTATTTATTTTTTAAATTTATTTTTATGAAATCTAAATTCGTAGATGTATGCAAATATACTATCTAAACAAATTCTTATTTTTTTATTAATAAAAAATAAATGGATAAATATTCAACTATTGTATTTAAAAAAAAAAAAAAGACATTATTATTTTTTCATTATTTTTTATTAATGTAAATAAATAGAAGTATAGCATTTAAATGAATAATTTTATTTTCATTATGTAATGACAAATAAATATTTATATAACAATATATATCATATAAGAAATAAAATTGGTTCTTAGTGATATTTGGCTCAGTTTTCAGTAGGAAACGTTTGTCTTTATCCCGTCACAAGGTTCAGCCGGTAGCCCAGGACAGCCCAGCGTAGCCAAGCGGAAGAAGCTGGCGGTGGAGAGCGTCTTCAACCGCTTTGATGACGACGAAGTGGACGAGGCGCCTCGGAAGAGGAAGCTGGTGCCTTTAGACTACGAGGATGAGGAGAAGGGAGCAGATGTGAGCGCGGCAGCCGGCGGCAAAGGAGTCAATACAGAAGAGAAGCGCAAACACATCAAGAGTCTGATCGAGAAGATCCCCACGGCTAAACCAGAGCTCTTCAACTACCCTCTCGACTGGTCCGTCGTCGACACGGTGAGAGTGGCGCTCCAGAGCCCTCGCAAATCCACCTCATTAATCCACTTTTTTATTTTAGTTCTGTTTTATATTTTCCCATATTCGGTTTTATTTTTTTCTGTATTTTGTTTTAATAATTAAATAATGTTAGTAAATTTTACAATTTACCAACAGTGTAATTTTTCTAATTTTAGTAATTAAAAATCATGCATAGTTAATTGAGTTCATAAGACTTCAACAACGTAAAGGGTTAGTTCACCCAAAAATGAAATTAGCCCATGTTTTACTCGCCCTCAAGGCATCCTAGGTGTATGTGACTTTCTTCTTTCAGATCTCGAGGGCGAGTGAAACGTGGACCAATTTCATTTTTGGGTGAACTAACCCTTTAATATTTTATTAAAATTATAACAATAATAAGACCCTATGAAAATTATACAATTTAACAACATTTTATAAAAAAAATTCAGTTTATTAAAAGTTTAACAGGTTTTAGAAGTTTTAAAGTTTCAATCATTTTGAAGTTTTAGGTCCCTAAAAAAAATATTTTTTAATTATCAAATAGCCGTGTCTAATCAATTGAATTTATAAATCTTTAACAGCTTAATAGTTAACTTTTTTGTATATATAATAGGGCTCTATGAAATCTTTTATTTTTTCAGAAATTCTATGTTGTCTCGTAGTTTTCCTGAATTTACAATTTTTATCTAATTATCAAATATATAATATTATCAAAAACTGGTAATCATAAGGCATAAAACAACTTCTAAATGATTTTTTTGTGTGTGTAATCAAATGAAAATGGAACAATTCCTTACATTTTTTTGGTAATCAAAGTGGAGTGCAACAGTTTACTGTTAAAATTAAAACACAAAAGAAAATTGTATTAATAATAATGTTTGTGGGTTTTTCTTCTTAATTCTTGAGCTGTGTTTAATGTATAACTCATGTTACTGAATATTCACAGACCCTTATGGAGAAGCGTATTCGACCGTGGATCAATAAGAAGATCGTAGAGTACATTGGTGAAGAGGAAGCCACATTAGTTGACTTTGTTTGCACCAAGGTTAGACGTTTTATCAGGTTTCTTCATTCGAGGCTGAGCGCTGATATAAATGATTTTTAAAAACTTTTTTTTATTAATAAAAAAGAAATGGACAAATCTATTTAAATAAATTATTTCATTATTTTTTTTTAAATAATTTAAAAAAATGTATTAAACAAAAATAGTCAATTAATTTTATAAATTGACAAATGAATTGACATTCAAATCATGTTTAAATTATTATTTTTATTAATTTTGTAAAAGAAAATTATCAAAAACTAGTATTTTTATTAATTTTGTCATGTTATTTTATATGAATAAAATTAACAAAAAATAATGAAACAATTCAAATAATATTTTATTTTTTATTAATGAATAAAGTAAAAAAAATTTTTTTTTGAATATTTTAATATATTTATCCATTTGTTTGATCAATTTATAATGAAATAATTTATTTGAATACTGTATTTGAATATTTATTCACATTTTTTCTGAATAACAAATAACACTTTTAATTCAGGGCGTACTCATTAAATGCTGTAATAGATTTAAATCTCAGTAGCAATCTCTGTTTGTTCTCAGGTAATGGCCCACAGCACACCTCAAGGCATCTTGGATGATGTTGCGATGGTAAGTTTGGTCTTTTGCACCGATTTTGAAGTTGTATTTCCACAGCTACAGCATCTGAACTCTTCATCTTCGTCTCCTCAGGTGCTGGACGAAGAGGCCGAGGTCTTCATAGTTAAAATGTGGAGGTTATTGATTTACGAAACCGAAGCCAAGAAGATCGGCCTGGGGAAATGAACAAGCACCGAACGCCGATGAACTTTGCTTTTTACTTCCCGTTTGGGCCGGGAACAGCTCGTCTAGGTTTCAAAACAACTTGGGAAACTCGACCATTTCCGACCTTTGGAGTCAACACACACTGAGCCGTTTGATTTCTCACGTCCCAGACGCCCTTCAGACCGCCAGCGACGAGTGCCGAGAGGAAGAGGTTTGATTTCTCAGGGCCTTCCTGTTGAATCCGTCTTCAGCGGAGCTTCGTCTCGGCCGCTTGGCGCTTCTTTCTGAGGAAGCCGTTGTAAATTGTTACTGTAATGATTGCCAATCTCGTCTGGGTTGTGATTTTACCGTTTCTCTTCTTTTGGTCGCACTCACCAACCGAACCAAAGCGTTTTCCCCAGTTGTTTCACTAAAACTAAAGCGACTCCGTTCAGAAGCTCTCGCTAAACTGATTAACATCACAACGATTGATCGTCTTTGTTTTTGTACTTATCAGTGGATGTGTTTTGAATAAAAGTGATTCTTTTCTTTTTTTAGTAAAATCATTGTGTGCTTTTTAATGTGTCCTGATTTCAACTTTGAAGCTGTGCGTCAGTCCATACGTTTCTTTGCAACAGACCAAATGCAACGGTAAAATTAATATTTAATATTGAATATTAACTTTCCATGGGTTATTTTCAGGGTGTAAAGTGCTTAATTAGTGCACTTATTTTGGAATTATTTGTATTTTACGCAAGTGAATTCATTTATTTTACGTTTTCAAAGAAAATTACTTCTTTTGACCTGAAATCATTATTTGGTATAGTTTTTTTTTGTTGTTTTTTTTGTATTTCCCATTTTGATTTGGATTATAAAGTAGCATTTAGAAGTTTTTTTTAATGTCTATATATATACTTTTTATTAATGTTTATTAGTTTTATGTTCAAGTTCATCATAAATGAGAAAAGATTATGGTTTTATTAAACCATAATAATCCTGAAAAGCACTGGAAACATTTGTAGTACTTTAAGTAATTCGGGTCAATATTTGCCAGATTTTTTTATATATATATATATATATTTCCTTTTGTCATTATTTTTAATGTCTCTATATTACATTTTATATCAGTTTAAGTTCAAGTTAAATAAAAATGAGAACAGTTGCTTATATATATATATACATACTATTTCAACTAATTGCTAAAGCAACTGTTCTCATTTTTATTTAACTTGAACTTAAAGTTCACTGTATATCGTAGTAATAAATACCATTTATTACAGTATTGATATTTTGTTTTCTTTTTAATTTATACACATTAAATATTACATATGTATGTAATAAAATGTGTATTTTCATTACAGGTTTAGGTCTTAAATTTATTATAAGGTGGTATTAAAAAGGTCTTAAATTTAACGTGTTCAAGTCTGCAGAAACCCTGGTGTATATACACACATATATACATATTAGTTCTGTCAATTAGTCATGATTAATCACATCCAAAATAAAAGATTTGTTTACGTATGTATATGTACTGTGTATATTTAAGTATATATAAATACACATGCATGTATTTCAGAAAAATATATATTTTATATATGAAATATATTTACATATAATATAAATTATATAAATACACGTAAATATTTTCAAAATATATACTGTATGTGTGTGTGTGTATACATAAATATACAGTACACACATTACATAAACAAAAACTTTTATTCTGGATGCGATTAATCGTTTGACAGCACTAATATATACATATATACATACACAATTTTATTTGTTAATATTTATTCCAAGTAATAATTTTTTTATGGTCTTAGTTTTAGTAAATTATTACACTGAAAAGAACTGGAAAAGGTTGCAGTACTTACAATGTTTTGAAGTAAAATAAGTTTAAATGAACATTAATATACATTATGCACTAATAACTGTAATTTAATAATAATTGGGCTGTCAAGCAATTAATATTATTCAAGTTATTTACATTCTGTTCTATATTCACATAAATATTTGCTGGGAAAAACAACCAAACCAAAGAAATTTAGTTTTTTTCCCCCTTTCTCCTCAACCAAATCTTGCTTGTGTCTGTCTGACAAAACATTTAAATACTGTATTTGAAAACATTTTAATATAAATTATTTTACTATAATATATTAAAAAAAGGTTATTTTTGCCGTTTTATATTTTTTAACGCTTAAGTACAATGTAAAGTTGTACTTTCTTTCTTTCACTCAAGTATGTTTTCTGTTAGATATTTTGAGCAGAATTTTCACTCACAATACATACTTTCAAATATTATTTTACAGTAGCTTTGCAGCATGTCAATATGTAAATACAGATGCTAAATAATACAAAACTTCCAACAACTTTCCAGAATTTGATTGAGATTGAGAAACAGGTTTTACTTCACAGAAAATCACCAGCAGATCGCTGAATCAGCACAAATGTTAAGATTGATCAGAGTAGTGAAGGGTTCAGAAATCAGCGTTAGAATGTTTGTAGCATCTGAAGCACTTGTTGATCTACTCGTCTGTTTTGGCCTCCATCTCCTCAGCGTCGTCATCGCCGTCCACCTCTGCGTTCTCTCGCTCCAGACGCTCCAGCTGCCGCTGCAGTTCTGTCTCGTCTGTGTCCGTCACCACTTTCGGCTGAAGACAAACACACAATCAGAGCAAATACCTGAAATGTGCTTATATACTGCGTTGGGTTTTTTCTACTCGCTATAGTACTGCACTATGCTTTTATTTTTTTTTAAATGAAAAAGATATATAGTTTAAGAAAGCATTGCTTCACAGAGTGTTCAATGGATCTGAAAGAATGAAAACATATATATAATTATTATTTATAATTGGTACCATGTATTTATTCATTTTAATCCATTTTTAATTTTTTTTATCATTTTTTATTTATTTGTATTATTATTACTGTTATTTTAATTAATTTGTATTTATTTGAATATTTTTATGTACTAATATGTGACCCTGGAGCACAAAAGCAGTGTTAAGTCGCTGGGGGATATTTGTAGCAATGGCCAAAAAAAAACATTGTACGAGTCAAAATTATCGATTTTTCTTTTATGCCAAAAATCATTAGGATATTCATGTTCCATGAAGATATTTTGTAAATTTCTTACCGTAAATATATTAAAACTTAATTTTTGATTAGCAATATGCATTGCTAAGAACTTCATTTGGACAACTTTAAAGATGATTTTCTCAATATTTAGATTTTTTTGCACCCTCAGATTCCAGATTTTCAAATAGTTGTATCTCAGCCAAATATTGTCCTATCCTAACAAACCATACATCAATGGAAAGCTGATTTATTCAGCTTTCAGATGAGGTATACATCTCAATTTAAAAAAATTGACCCTTATGACTGGTTTTGTGGTCCAGGGTCACATTTTACTAATATTTATTATTAATTGTATGCATGTATATATAGTCAAACCAAAAATGATTCAGACACCAGATATTATTTTTAGTCAGTCACTCACACACTCATTCACACACACAGTCACTCACTCACACACTCACACTCAGTCAGTCAGTCACTCACACACTCATTCACACACAGTCACCCACTCAGTCACTCACTCACTCACACACTCACACACTCATTCATACACAGTCACTCACTCAGTCACTCACACACTCATTCAGTCAGTCACTCACTCACACACACACACACATTCACTCAGTCAGTCAGTCACACACACTCACTCACTCAGTCAGTCACTCACTCACTCACACACTCATTCACACACACAGTCAATCACTCAGTCACTCACTCACACACACACACTCATTCACACACACAGTCATTCACTCACACACACACACACACTCACTCACTCAGTCAGTCAGTCACTCACTCACACACTCATTCACACACAGTCACTCACACACTTACTCACTCAGTCAGTCACTCACATACTCATTCACACACACAGTCACTCACTCACACTCACTCACTCAGTCACTCACACACTCACTCACTCAGTCAGTCACTCACTCACTCACTCACTCACTCACTCACACACTCATTCACACACACAGTCACCCACTCAGTCACTCACTCACACACACACACTCATTCACACACACAGTCACTCAGTCACTCACACACTCATTCAGTCAGTCACTCACACACTCATTCACACAGTCACTCACTCAGTCACTCACACACTCAGTCAGTTAGTCAGTCAGTCAGTCACTCACTCACTCACACACTCACTCACTCACTCATTCACACACACAGTCACTCACACACACACACACACACACACACACACACACCCACACACCCAACCCACTAACCAACCAACCAACACACACTCTCTCTTCACCGTTCCCACATCTCAGACCTCAAATACATGAAATATTACCCTTTTTTGACATAGTTTTTGAAGTAAAGGGTAAAGAAAATACTATACAAAACTTCCTAGCAATTCCCAAGTGGTTATCAGTCTTACTTTCCCAATACAAAGAAGACCAATCTACCAATCTTTCATAACTGAACAAAAAAAGTTATAACCAGTCTGCAACCGGCCCCAGTTCTTTATTTACCCTTATAAGACACAAGGTAAAAAACACTTTCTCATTGGATCTAAGCAAATCTTACAGGTGACCTGTTTTGATCTCAAAAAAGTGAGTTGTCAGTGAAAGTTGAGGAGTTTGCATCTGTGTTGAACACTCACGACACGGCCTGTTTGAAGACGTCATAGGCGCCGTAACCGGGTTTCTTGTATTTCTCGTCAAACACCCAAGCGGTTCGCTGGAACAAACTCTCCAGCTGTTCGTCTTTAGTGTACTCCAAGACTTCAGCCACATGCCGTAAAATACTGTACACCTGCAGCACAACAACCACAACATCAAACCACAAAACATTGCCTTTTACTTCCATTTTCAATATGCATACTCACGGTTTTAGATTTGGTGAATTTATCCTCACACTTGATGGCTTCTTCCGGAGACACTCTTCTCTTGGACAAATCAATGTATCCTAAAGAAGAAAAACATGAAAATGGTCAAATGTAAAACCAGGGCTGGAAATGAACGGTGGCTTCATTTATAATGAAGCGATGCCTTTGTAAATGCCTTCGATGACAATGCACTGTTTAGATTGGTCAGCACTGAAAACGAGCCAATCAGATGCATTTAAAGTCTTCAGCGCTTAAAATGTTTTGTTGAGTGTGTGTGTTCACTGGCTGAATTCTGTGTGCTCACAAATTCTCTCATCATAATCGATAATAATGATGTATTGCAGCCATATGAGTTTTGTGTTTTTTTTAAAGTATAACTGATATAACAGAATTTGTAAACAGTTGATTTGTGTAATTATTCTATAGCTTTTGGTTCTCTGAAACTTAAAATACATTTAAAAAGGATACAGTATAAGGAAAAATCAAAAGGAAAAAAAACATTTAAAAAAATTATGAAAAACTCTGCTTCATAAAAGTGCTCAATAGATCTGAGAGACTTTTTTTTTTACAAAGTTATATATATACATCATATTTAAACAAAAGTTTGGAATATTTCAAAGTAATATTGTGCAATATTATTACAATTTAAAATAACAGTTTTTGATATGAATATATATTAAACTGTAATTTATTCCTGTGATGCGCAGCTGAATATTCAGCATCATTCCTCCAGTCTTCAGTGTCATACGATCTTCAGAAATCATGTTAATATGCTGATTTGCTGCTCAAGAAACATCTCTGATTATGTTGAAACTTGACAACATAATCATGTTGAAAACAGTGACTATTTTTGGTGAAAACCGTGACACATTTTAGTTTTCAGGATTCACAGATGAATAGAAAGTTTACAAAAGAACAGCATTTATCTGAAATAGAAAATGTTGTAACATAAATGTCTTTACCGTCACTTTTGATCCCAATGCACTGTTTAGATTGGTCAGCACTGAAAACGAGCCAATCAGATGCATTTAAAGTCTTCAGCGCTTAAAATGTTTTGTTGAGTGTGTGTGTTCACTGGCTGAATTCTGTGTGCTCACAAATTCTCTCATCATAATCGATAATAATGATGTATTGCAGCCATATGAGTTTTGTGTTTTTTTTTAAAGTATAACTGATATAACAGAATTTGTAAACAGTTGATTTGTGTAATTATTCTATAGTTTTTGGTTCTCTGAAACTTAAAATACATTTAAAAAGGATACAGTATAAGGAAAAATCAAAAGGAAAAAAAACATTTAAAAAAATTATGAAAAGCTCTGCTTCATAAAAGTGCTCAATAGATCTGAGAGACTTTTTTTTTTACAAAGTTATATATATACATCATATTTAAACAAAAGTTTGGAGTTTGGAATATTTCAAAGTAATATTGTGCAATATTATTACAATTTAAAATAACAGTTTTTGATATGAATATATAGTCAAATGTAATTTATTCCTGTGATGCGCAGCTGAATATTCAGCATCATTCCTCCAGTCTTCAGTGTCATACGATCTTCAGAAATCATGTTAATATGCTGATTTGCTGCTCAAGAAACATCTCTGATTATGTTGAAACTTGACAACATAATCATGTTGAAAACAGTGACTATTTTTGGTGAAAACCGTGACACATTTTAGTTTTCAGGATTCACAGATGAATAGAAAGTTTACAAAAGAACAGCATTTATCTGAAATAGAAAATGTTGTAACATAAATGTCTTTACCGTCACTTTTGATCCATTTAATGCATCCTTGCTGAATAAAAGAATTAATTCCTTTCTCAAAAAATAAATGCATAAATAAAAAATCTTATTTAAAATGTTTGAATGGTAGTGTATGTATGTATTGTTTTTGAAGTTTGTTGTTATTGGTAACAGTTTAAAGAGTTCTGATCGATTTAAGTGAATGGTATCTGACATTAAAGACAACACAGATACAATTAATAAAGTAATGATAAAATCAACAAATTCCTGAATGGAGAAGTGAATGTCTGATTCTGACCCTGACTGAACCTCTCTCTCTCTCTCTCTCTCTCTGTCTCTGCATTGATGCTCACCCTTCTCTTTGTCCACTCTGATGACCACCACACATTCGTTGCGTCCGATGCGGATGAGTTTGTTGATGGAGCGGATGCGTCTGCGGGACAGTTCGCTCAGCAGGATCATGCCCTCGATGTTGTTGTACTCCAGCAGACTGACATACGCACCCATCTCAGCGATGGAGCGCACGTTCACCATCACCACATCCTCCACCTCGGGGAAGCGGTGCTGATAAAACCTACAGCTGAGGCCCGGCATCTCTACGCAACACAATACATGCACAACATCAGTCCTACGCTTTTATTTACTTTATGTCTTGACTTGCATATATATTTGTTTTTTTGTAAATTATTTTTATTGATTTAATTTCAAATTATTTTCAAAATAACAATTTTTTTTAAATTTCAGGTTTTTGAAATGTACTTTTTTTTGGTCTTTTATGTGACTTTGAAGACAAAAGCTTGTTCAAAATATACAATGAGACCATATCAAACCAATGCAGGTGACGACTAGTAATTCTTTATTTAGCACAAGACTAACAGCATTCATCTTTTTCAGATCTGACATCTGATTTTTTTTCCATTAGTCCTATTAGATACGTAATCAAATGCTTTTCAATCTTTTTTTATTATTTATTTATTTTTTATTTAGTCATTTAGCAGATGCTTTTATCCAAAGCGACTTACAAATGAGGACAATAAAAGCAGTCAAAACTAACAAAAGAGCAACAATATATAAGTGCAAATGACAAGTCTTGGTTAGCCTAACACAGTACACGTAGCAAGGTGTGTATATATATATATATTGTACACACACACATACACACACACACACACACACATACACACACACACAAAGAAAAACAAGTACACACACACACACACATACACACACACACACACACACATACACACACACACACACACACATACACACACACACACACACACATACACACACACACACACACACATACACACACACACACACACACATACACACACACACAAAGAAAAACAAGTAGATAGAATAGAAAAAATAGAAAGCTAAACTTTGTTTGTTTTTTTTAATAATAAAAAAATAATAATAAAAAAGTAAATCTTTTAGATGCCACACAAACCCAAGTACGATCATTCTGATGTGAGGGCAGCTATATGTTTTCATGTATAAAGAACCAATTTATACTGTAAAAATTACATTTATATTCTAAATATGACTTAGAAAATATTTAGTTTGTATCAAGTTTTTTTTTTTAAATAATTCAAAAAATATCTTTGCTACTCACTATTAAAATAACAAAAAATAACTATATATATATATATATAAAACAAACTACTAAAACTAACAAAACACACAACAAATATACTAAATAATAAATAAAATATAAACAAAAATAAAAACTTCTTTAAAATAATAATACAAATAATTACGTTAGAATAACACTGCTCAATATAGTACAATACTGTGCGTTATTTTATTTCAACTAATTCTTTATTGAGCACAAGACTAACAGCATTCATCTTTTTCAGATCTGACATCTGATTTTTTTTCCATTAGTCCTATTAGATACGTAATCAAATGCTTTTCAATCTTTTTTTATTATTTTTTTTTTTTTTATTTAGTCATTTAGCAGATGCTTTTATCCAAAGCGACTTACAAATGAGGACAATAAAAGCAGTTAAAACTAACAAAAGAGCAACAATATATAAGTGCAAATGACAAGTCTTGGTTAGCCTAACACAGTACACGTAGCAAGGTGTGTATATATATATATTGTACACACACACATACACACACACACACACACACATACACACACACACAAAGAAAAACAAGTAGATAGAATAAGGTTTGTAGAAAGCTAAACTTTGTTTGTTTTTTTTAATAATAAAAAAATAATAATAAAAAAGTAAATCTTTTAGATGCCACACAAACCCAAGTACGATCATTCTGATGTGAGGGCAGCTATATGTTTTCATGTATAAAGAACCAATTTATACTGTAAAAATTACATTTATATTCTAAATATGACTTAGAAAATATTTAGTTTGTATCAAGTTTTTTTTTTTAAATAATTCAAAAAATATCTTTGCTACTCACTATTAAAATAACAAAAAATAACTATATATATATATATATAAAACAAACTACTAAAACTAACAAAACACACAACAAATATACTAAATAATAAATAAAATATAAACAAAAATAAAAACTTCTTTAAAATAATAATACAAATAATTACGTTAGAATAACACTGCTCAATATAGTACAATACTGTGCGTTATTTTATTTCAACATATTTATTAAATGTATCATTTATACGTTATATATTTGTATTTGTTTTTTTACATTTTAATCAGTTGTATTATTTGTATTTTAAAAATGTGATTATTATTTTCATCTCAATATCATTGTATTATTTATTTTAATCTTATGCCTATTATTTATTTATTTAATTTTCCCCAGACTTTTTTTTTCCAGGTCTACAGTTTTCTGTATATTGTAAACAGTGTATTATTATTATTTTTTATTTTTTTTTGATATCTTGTATATTGCATAACGTGTAATTTTCTGATGAATGTTGCACTGTTCACATAAACTACACAATGTATAAATATTAATTTC
This sequence comes from Sinocyclocheilus grahami, assembly GCF_001515645.1. Classification (NCBI taxonomy): domain Eukaryota; kingdom Metazoa; phylum Chordata; class Actinopteri; order Cypriniformes; family Cyprinidae; genus Sinocyclocheilus; species Sinocyclocheilus grahami. The sequence continues at coordinate 374,447 of NW_015506404.1, forward strand.
GCTGAAGATATCAAAAAGTACATTATCTATCTATCTGTTCGGGCATCTATTCATCTATTTATTGATCTGTTCATCAGTGCAGAGTACATGCGCGCGTGCGGTACATGTCGTTTGACAGCAGCCATTAAAACCCTCATATCATCCCCAAAACCAGCTCAACATGAGCCAAACTAGCACGGACGTAAAGTGAACTCAGTCCCACCTGACAGGTGTCACAATCGGCTCACTTTAAACCCTTTAAATCTCTAGAAACGGTCGTTTTCTGCGAGCGTTAGTTGCCCCGACCAGTGAACACAACAGGGATGCTGCTTCAAGAACGCTGTCAACCACACTTCAAAATAAAAGTCACTTATGCATATTTTTAGGAGGAGATTTTAACTATAAAACAGATTAGATATAAAGAATAAAGAATACGTATTGTTTCTTACGGTCGTTCCGTTTTAAAAAATAAAATAAAAATCATCTTATATCCTCCGATGTACACACGGATGTACCGTTAGCAGACCAAACACCGTCAAAAAGTTCTTCAAGCCAAAAAAATAAAAATAAAAATAATAAATAAAAATAAATAAATTCAACACCAAGCGAAATCAATTAAATAAGTGCAAATTATTTGGAGGGAAACCGAACTAAATTGCTTTACCGTCATTACTGTTGACCGTTATTTTGAAATGTGAATCCCACCACGTACGGAATTGACGCTGACCAATCGCTGCGTTCAGAAGGAATCACATGACCTCCAGTCAGCTGATCAAATCCTGCGTCCTGTAGCTAGGGTCACAGCGATGGTGTTATAGTCATTTAATCGTGATATTAAATAAACTCGCACTATATTTAAACGATTTATTCGACGATTTCAACAGCAAAGCGTCTCAGTAGTTTGATACAGCGTTTCAATAAAGACGAAAGATGTCCGGAAAAGATCGAATCGACGTTTTCCCCTCTAGAATGTGAGTATTCGGCCAAAACAGATTCATTATTTTCAATCGTGCATGAGTGACAGCATTTGCTATAAACATATTTGAGCAGTTTATGCTTTTAGAAAGCAGTTACAATCTCAAAGCACGAACTAAGATGACACTGAATGCGCCGGAGTCGTGCATCCTCTAGCTTTTATGACTTGATCAGAGATAAAGAGTCATAGAAAGCTTCTGCATTATGCTAAATGTACATTGTTTTACACAAATAGTTAATAAAATATCTTTAATATTTGTATATATATTGTGTTTTGATGTAGCTGAATTGTAGATGTACGCATTTTAAATATATGATGTATTTTATGTTTTTGACAATATTAGTCATTTATCAGACGCTTTTATCCAAAGCAAATTAAATATATAAACACGCATATCATATTTGCCAATGTTGTCAATATATTATTACGCAGCTACATTTCGTCTGTAGAGTATTAAATGTATAACTCGATATGATGGATGATAATATTCAAGATGTGTTTTGAAACTAAATCTTGCAGTCATTTTAAGTGGACTCAGAAGAGGAAGTGATATTATTCACAGTCATGTGAGCCCTTTACTGCCCAGCAGTCTACTGACCAGAACTGAGAGATACTGAACAGAAATACATAGTGTATATAGTGGTTGTAACCTATAAGAACAATAAATAATCACATTAGAATAATAAAATATATGCTAAAGTACATATGCATAGTCAGTATGACCAAAAATGTAACTATATGAGAATTGCATTATTAAATAGTCATAAATCTCCCTTTATATTCATGGCCTGTGTACGTTTATTGCTGTTGGTTTGTTATGTGTTATTGTGTGTTGCATCAGGGCTCAGACCATTATGAAAGCTCGACTGAAAGGAGCTCAAACTGGCCGGAATTTGCTGAAGAAGAAAGCTGATGCTCTGTCCATGCGATTTCGGCAGATTCTTCGAAAAATCATTGAGGTTTAACACCATACCTATGCTTTTATTTTAGACATGTTTATTTGTTAGACATGTTGACTTTGTTTGTCGCTTATTTTTTTATTTCATATTATTTTCAAAGTACTTTTTTGTGTCTTTTTAACAACGATGTGACTTTTAATTTTTCAGACTAAGACGCTGATGGGAGAGGTGATGAGAGAAGCCGCCTTTTCATTAGCTGAGGCCAAATTTGCTGCTGGTGACTTCAGGTAGTTCAGTTTTTCATAGATATGATGCATCACGGGAAGAATCGGATAGCAGATCTCACTCGATGTGTTTGAATTCTGTCCCATCAAGTACTACGGTCATTCAGAACGTGAACAAGGCCCAGGTGAAGGTCAGAGCAAAAAAGGACAATGTTGCAGGTTCGCTAGCTAAATCATTTTTAGTAACAACAAAACTGGCAGATTTCTTCTGTAGTTGCTCACCTCATCATGAGTGTCACCTGTGTTTGTTCTCAGGAGTTACTCTACCGGTGTTTGAGCATTACCAGGAGGGAGGAGACAGTAAGAATCCTGTTCTCTTCAATAGTTCAGCCAAAAATTAAAATGCATTCACCCTCAGGCCATCCAAGATTAGGATGAGTTTGTGTCTTCATCAGATTTGGAGAAATGTAGCATTGCATCAGTGTCTCATCAATGGATGCTCTGTAGTGAATGGGTGCCGTCAGAACGAGAGTCCAAACAGCTGATAAAAACATCACAAGTAATTTTTCCAGGTCTACAGTTTTCTGTATATTGTAAACAGTGTATTATTATTATTTTTTATTTTTTTTTGATATCTTGTATATTGCATAACGTGTAATTTTCTGATGAATGTTGCACTGTTCACATAAACTACACAATGTATAAATATTAATTTCGCTGAAGATATCAAAAAGTACATTATCTATCTATCTGTTCGGGCATCTATTCATCTATTTATTGATCTGTTCATCAGTGCAGAGTACATGCGCGCGTGCGGTACATGTCGTTTGACAGCAGCCATTAAAACCCTCATATCATCCCCAAAACCAGCTCAACATGAGCCAAACTAGCACGGACGTAAAGTGAACTCAGTCCCACCTGACAGGTGTCACAATCGGCTCACTTTAAACCCTTTAAATCTCTAGAAACGGTCGTTTTCTGCGAGCGTTAGTTGCCCCGACCAGTGAACACAACAGGGATGCTGCTTCAAGAACGCTGTCAACCACACTTCAAAATAAAAGTCACTTATGCATATTTTTAGGAGGAGATTTTAACTATAAAACAGATTAGATATAAAGAATAAAGAATACGTATTGTTTCTTACGGTCGTTCCGTTTTAAAAAATAAAATAAAAATCATCTTATATCCTCCGATGTACACACGGATGTACCGTTAGCAGACCAAACACCGTCAAAAAGTTCTTCAAGCCAAAAAAATAAAAATAATAAATAAAAATAAATAAATTCAACACCAAGCGAAATCAATTAAATAAGTGCAAATTATTTGGAGGGAAACCGAACTAAATTGCTTTACCGTCATTACTGTTGACCGTTATTTTGAAATGTGAATCCCACCACGTACGGAATTGACGCTGACCAATCGCTGCGTTCAGAAGGAATCACATGACCTCCAGTCAGCTGATCAAATCCTGCGTCCTGTAGCTAGGGTCACAGCGATGGTGTTATAGTCATTTAATCGTGATATTAAATAAACTCGCACTATATTTAAACGATTTATTCGACGATTTCAACAGCAAAGCGTCTCAGTAGTTTGATACAGCGTTTCAATAAAGACGAAAGATGTCCGGAAAAGATCGAATCGACGTTTTCCCCTCTAGAATGTGAGTATTCGGCCAAAACAGATTCATTATTTTCAATCGTGCATGAGTGACAGCATTTGCTATAAACATATTTGAGCAGTTTATGCTTTTAGAAAGCAGTTACAATCTCAAAGCACGAACTAAGATGACACTGAATGCGCCGGAGTCGTGCATCCTCTAGCTTTTATGACTTGATCAGAGATAAAGAGTCATAGAAAGCTTCTGCATTATGCTAAATGTACATTGTTTTACACAAATAGTTAATAAAATATCTTTAATATTTGTATATATATTGTGTTTTGATGTAGCTGAATTGTAGATGTACGCATTTTAAATATATGATGTATTTTATGTTTTTGACAATATTAGTCATTTATCAGACGCTTTTATCCAAAGCAAATTAAATATATAAACACGCATATCATATTTGCCAATGTTGTCAATATATTATTACGCAGCTACATTTCGTCTGTAGAGTATTAAATGTATAACTCGATATGATGGATGACAATATTCAAGATGTGTTTTGAAACTAAATCTTGCAGTCATTTTAAGTGGACTCAGAAGAGGAAGTGATATTATTCACAGTCATGTGAGCCCTCTACTACTACTGACCAGAACTGAGAGATACTGAACAGAAATACATAGTGTATATAGTGGTTGTAACCTATAAGAACAATAAATAATCACATTAGAATAATAAAATATATGCTAAAGTACATATGCATAGTCAGTATGACCAAAAATGTAACTATATGAGAATTGCATTATTAAATAGTCATAAATCTCCCTTTATATTCATGGCCTGTGTACGTTTATTGCTGTTGGTTTGTTATGTGTTATTGTGTGTTGCATCAGGGCTCAGACCATTATGAAAGCTCGACTGAAAGGAGCTCAAACTGGCCGGAATTTGCTGAAGAAGAAAGCTGATGCTCTGTCCATGCGATTTCGGCAGATTCTTCGAAAAATCATTGAGGTTTAACACCATACCTATGCTTTTATTTTAGACATGTTTATTTGTTAGACATGTTGACTTTGTTTGTCGCTTATTTTTTTATTTCATATTATTTTCAAAGTACTTTTTTGTGTCTTTTTAACAACGATGTGACTTTTAATTTTTCAGACTAAGACGCTGATGGGAGAGGTGATGAGAGAAGCCGCCTTTTCATTAGCTGAGGCCAAATTTGCTGCTGGTGACTTCAGGTAGTTCAGTTTTTCATAGATATGATGCATCACGGGAAGAATCGGATAGCAGATCTCACTCGATGTGTTTGAATTCTGTCCCATCAAGTACTACGGTCATTCAGAACGTGAACAAGGCCCAGGTGAAGGTCAGAGCAAAAAAGGACAATGTTGCAGGTTCGCTAGCTAAATCATTTTTAGTAACAACAAAACTGGCAGATTTCTTCTGTAGTTGCTCACCTCATCATGAGTGTCACCTGTGTTTGTTCTCAGGAGTTACTCTACCGGTGTTTGAGCATTACCAGGAGGGAGGAGACAGTAAGAATCCTGTTCTCTTCAATAGTTCAGCCAAAAATTAAAATGCATTCACCCTCAGGCCATCCAAGATTAGGATGAGTTTGTGTCTTCATCAGGTTTGGAGAAATGTAGCATTGCATCAGTGTCTCATCAATGGATGCTCTGTAGTGAATGGGTGCCGTCAGAACGAGAGTCCAAACAGCTGATAAAAACATCACAAGTAATCCACTCCAGTCCATCAGTTAACATCTATTCAGATGAAAACTGCGTGTTTGCCATTATTAATGCATTTGAACTTCTGGCTAAAATATAATTCCATAATAACGCTTCCTCCAGTGAAAGTCCATCTCATGTTGTCTCTCTCACATCAAAATCCAGCCACATATTTGTTTAGAGCTGTTTTGGCTTGTAAACAGTGCTTGACCTGTGCAGATTTCTCTCTTGATTCAGACCAGACCACTTTTTCACTGGAGGAAGTGTTATTGTAGATTATAGACTCGTATTTTAGCTGGAAGCAACGGTTTGAAGTGAAAACCATCTTAAAGATGGATTCGTTTCTTACAAACATGCATCTTTTGGCTTCATAAGACATTAACTGATGGTCTGGAGTGGTGTGGATTACTTTTTAATCGCTGTTTGGACTCTCATTCTGACGGCACCCATTCACTGCAGAGGATCCATTGCTGAGAAAGTGATGCAATGCTACATTTCTCCAAATCTGATGAAGAAACAAACTCATCTGCATCTTGGATGGCCTGAGGGTAATAGCAAATACCTGTGAAAAAGCATAATACTGAAGATCATTTGAACACATCATCATTTTTTCTTCTCTGCAGGTTATGAGCTCACTGGGCTGGCCAGAGGTGGAGAGCAGCTGTCTCGGCTCAAGAGGAACTACGCCAAAGCCGTCGAGCTTCTTGTAGAGCTGGCCTCACTGCAGGTATGAATATTTGTATCCATATCCACAAAAGAAAATGTAAAAATCTTCATTTTTTGATGTAGAACATTGTTAATCAATGTCTTATGTGATTCATTCACATACAGACCTCTTTTGTGACGCTGGACGAGGCCATCAAGATCACAAACCGCCGTGTGAACGCCATCGAGCACGGTGAGATCTCACAGCCACCTCTGAAGAGAATGAACCTTCAGGCTTCTTTTAAAGTGCCCCTATTATATGTAATGAATGTTCATATTTTGGTTTTGGGCGTCTCCAACAACAGGTTGACATGCATGCAAGGTCAATAAACACTTTCATTGTCTTATAACATGCATTTATTTTTACCTTATTTGCTCAACGACTCCTAGACGATTCGCTCAATGATTAATTTTTCCAAAGCCCTCCTTTGCGTGACGCTAATCTGCGGTGATTGGTCCGATTGGTCTCATTTTCATTTCATCTCGCCTGTAATGCCTGATAAAGCAGCGTTTGTGAGCGCAGTGCTGCTTTGTGTACAGCGTTACCGGGGAAATCGCTATTTTACTGCTCCAAAAGCGCCACCTAGTGGCAAAGAATGAATTCGCATTTTCATTCAGACCAACCGGAAAAGATCAACAAGTGGACGGGCAATATGCTAATGTTTCATGTTGACGTCAACATGAAACGACTTGTGATTCGTTTTAAAAACGACTCGTTTCAGTGATTCAGAGTCCACTCTTTCTTTTGAGAGACAATAACTTTATACACGGTGCACTTTCAGATTTAGAACTTTGCAGGATGTTTTCTCTCAATTAGAGCTGTGTTACACACTGCTTGAAAGGTTATTTTCAAAAATCCATAATAGGGGCACTTTAAAAGCACTATAACATGACGCTCTTATGTTTTTCCTCTCAGTGATTATTCCCAGGATCGAGCGCACGCTCACGTACATCATTACTGAGCTGGATGAACGGGAGCGAGAGGAATTCTACCGGTGAGACCGTAGTGCAATAGAGCAGCATCATGTGACGACAATGTAGCATGCTTCTGTTTCAAACATGCATTGCTTTGGCTATATCAGTGTTATTTTAATATCAAGATACTATTGTAGTTTCAAATGAGTTTATATTTTGTTTTCATTTTAATTGCAATCAAAGTTTTAGTCATTTTGGTGTGTTTTTGACATTATCTTTAAATTATATCTATATTTTTTATTTATTTAAATAAACTACGTTTTATGTATTTCAGTTATTTTAGTATTTAAACTAAATGAAAGTAAGAAATATTGCCTTGTCAACTAGTTGAAATAAGTTTCAGGTCAATTAAAGACCCTTAAAGAAATAAGGGTCCATTTTTTTTTTTATTGAAATTTATAGATCAAAGCTGAATAAATAAGCTTTCCATTGATGTATGGTTTGTTAGAATAGGACAATATTTGGCCGAGATACAACTATTTGAAATTCTGGAATCTGAGGGTGCAAAAAAATCTAAATATTGAGAAAATCATCTTTAAAGTTGTTCAAATGAAGTTCTTAGCAATGCATATTACTAATCAAAAATTAAGTTTTGATATATTTACAGTAGGAAATTTACAAAATATCTTCACGGAACATGATTTAATATCCTAATGATTTTTGGCATAAAAGAAAAATAAATTTTGACCCATACAATGTATTTTTGGCAATTGCTACAAATATACCCCAGCGACTTGAGACCAGTGTCACATATATGATATTGACTTATGTAGCAAAAAAATCAATAGGTATTAGAAAGAGACTGTTATTGGAGTTTGCCGATACAATAATAATTTGTTTAAAGAATGGTAATAACCAGATTATTGTGCTGATACTGGTAAATCTATATATTAAACATGTTAAGTAATGTTCTTATTCGTTCCTTGATAAACAATCCCAAAATGCACCAGGACTCTTATTTTGAAAGGTCTTTGTCTTACTACTTCCAGCTGCTCTTTCAGAAGAGGAGGGCAATAATGTGTACTGTAACAACTATCTGCAACATCTATCAATAGAAACATCATCAAATAAATTCATAATTTATCATAAGTAATCACTTGTCATAAATGCATGTTAATGATAGTGATTTGCCTTGGAAAGGCAAAGCATTCAAGTGTAATTAATACAATTTGTTTAGCAGTTGATCACATTAGGCAGCATTGTGATTCCTGTTTTTCCATCCCCAATTTTAAGATCTCTTAAAATGATCATTTAGACTTTCGTTACACCATTTTTAGAGATTTCTGTGACCTCAAATCGAAGGCTTTTTAAGCACCCGTGGAGACATAGAATGTTTTTGGCAGTTCAAATGAAATTAGATATTAACATTATATAAATGAATAGAATATATATATATTAATACAGTCCAAAATCAGATATTCAGAATATCCACCAAGCCTTGATCCTCCCGTTTTGCCATCGCAGGCTCAAGAAGATCCAGGAGAAGAAGAAGCAGCACCGTGAGAGGACGGAGAAGGAGATCGCCCAGCGTTTGGCGGCACTGGGGCCGATCTCAGAGCCCATGAACATGCTAAACGAAGAGGCCGACGAGGACCTGCTGTTTGAATGAACCACGTCATATTTATGCTTTGTGCCTGTAAGGCCGAGCTTCACATGAAAAGAGGAAGCTCTTGTTTTGTGTGTATGTTGGTGCTCTGTCACGTTTTTTTGTTTAGGCGAATAGAACATATATCACAGACGCTGTAAAAATGTGTATCCAGAAACTGTTTAAAGTGCAAGGATTTTTTATGTTTGAACAGAAAAGAAAAGCTGTCAAATGAATTCAAATGATCATGCCACGCTCCAGTCTTATTGCATGCGTGTTCAAACGGTTAGCTAGTGTGTGATAACGGAGAATATTCTGTGACGTACCAAACTTCTCTGAGTTTTTGCAGAAACTGTTCAGTGTTGACACAATCCTTACCGAACCTCAGCCCAGATTCTTCCACATGCCCAGATGTTTGTTCTCAGTGCAAATGTGTACCCAGATTTCACTTCCTGTGAATTTAATTTCAATAAATGTTGAAAATGGTCATTTTTCTGTTGATTCTTTTTTGTGTGATGTACACTGTTGAAGTGCTGAGATTTCCTAGCCTTTCAGTATTTCACATTGTAGACTTCAAATGGGTTGCAAACGCATGTTGATTATAAACTTTTTCAAATCAGCTGAAGGTTTTGAAAGCTTGTTTCTGCCACAGGATTAAAAATATAAAGGTAATAGCAGGTTTTTAATATCACAATTGTGATATATAAACTCAAAATTGTGAGAAAAAAAAGTCAGAATTGTGTAATTAAAATTGACAAAAACAAAAAAATCAATTGTGAGAAAAAAAAAGAATTGAGGTATCCAGTGGCAGAAAGGGCTTCCATATAAAGTAAATGCTGCATTATATCAAACAATATTATATTAAAATGTACAAAAAAAAAAATCAAATTCACATATTCACTACATTTCATTGCAAAAAGAATTAAAGCAAGAAATAAAGAGTCGCTTCAGTGGTTTTGCACTCAAAATATCAAGCGTCGCATACCATTACACCATTTAACTTTTTTAATGAAAAACAATTTTAACATTTTATTTTAACGTTTTGATTTAGGTATTGTCAAATTATATATTCAACAAGTTTTACATTTCAACAACGTCATTAATGTGTAATACATCACCTTACTATAAGAACATGGAAATGGACTTAAAGCTATACGAAACTGCTCTCAAATATCCTCCATGCTGAGGAAATATTTTGAAGATATGCGACTATGTTTCGAATTTTTCTTTTCTTTTTAAATTTTTTTTACAGGTATGGAAATGTTGGAGGTCGAATACTACAAACACAAAATACTGTAATAAAACAATATTGCAGAAATCTCCACAAATCTTATAGAACATATACTGCAGCATCTTAGGCTTCTTTGGAATGGAAAAATAGTGTACTGCATACTGTGCGGGATGTACAGCATACTATATTTATGTGAATACATAAATGTAATTTATGGATTCTCATGAATTAGTATGTTTAAAAGAATATTTCACCCAAAAATGAAAATTTGCTGAAAAATTCGCTCACCCTCAGGCCATCTGAGATGTAGATGTGTGTCATTAATGTGTAATACATCACCTTACTATAAGAACATGGAAATGGACTTAAAGCTATATGAAACTGCTCTCAAATATCCTCCATGCTGAGGAAATATTTTGAAGATATGCGACTATGTTTCGAATTTTTCTTTTCTTTTTAATTTTTTTTACAGGTATGGAAATGTTGGAGGTCGAATACTACAAACACAAAATACTGTAATAAAACAATATTGCAGAAATCTCCACAAATCTTATAGAACATATACTGCAGCATCTTAGGCTTCTTTGGAATGGAAAAATAGTGTACTGCATACTGTGCGGGATGTACAGCATACTATATTTATGTGAATACATAAATGTAATTTATGGATTCTCATGAATTAGTATGTTTAAAAGAATATTTCACCCAAAAATGAAAATTTGCTGAAAAATTCGCTCACCCTCAGGCCATCTGAGATGTAGATGTGTTTGTTTCTGCATCAGATTTGGAGAAATGTAGCATTGCATCACTTGCTCACCGATGGATGCTCTGCAGTGAATGGGTGCCGTCAGAATGAGAGTCCAAACAGCTGATAAAAACTCATCTGAAAATTTCTCTCCTGATTCAGACCAGATCACTTTTTCACTGGAGGAATCGTTATTATGGATTATGGACTCATATTTTAGCCAGAAACAATGTTTTGAACTTAAAAACGTATTGATGATAGATTCGTTTCTTACAAACACGCAGCTTTTCGCTTCACAAGACATTAACTGATGGACTGGAGTGGTGTGGATTACTTGTGGATTATTGTGATGTGTTTATCAGCTGTTTGGACTCTCATTCTGACGGCACCCATTCACTGCAGAGCATCCATTGCTGAGACACTGATGCAATGCTACATTTCTACAAACCTGATGAAGAAACAAACTCATCTACATCTTGGATAACCTGAGGGTGAGGAAATTTTCATTTTGGGGTGAACTATTCCTTTAACAAGCGGACACACACATAAAAGGTTAGCATACTGTGCACAACATGCAAACTGCAGTAATAGAACGAGTAGTACTGGCAGGCCATTTCAAACATACTGCTTGTGGCTCATCATCAGAACATTTCGAGCCTTCAACACAGAAAACACATAATTTCTTCTGAACTGAAAGTGTTTTTAGCTGACCCAGTCTGAAGGAACCCACTGCGGCTCGATGTCCAGTTTGTCAATGAGTCTCAGCAGCTCAGAGACGCTCTTCTCCTGCTCAGTGTTTGTGATGACCGCATCGAACAAGTGACCGTAGCTGTGCTCCATCTCACGCACTTTCTCCAAGGTCTCTCTCACATCCTCAGGCTGCACAAAGGAAACATGATAATTATTGTTTTGTCAATTGCTCAAAGAGAAATCTGGTGGGAAATATGTTGCTTGTGTTATCAAAAACCTAATTCATACATAATAAAAAATGTATAATGAAAAAATATATATACATTTATTTATATACAGTATAAATATATATGTACTATTTACTAAATATTTGTACTATATATGTATATGTATATATATACAGTATGTGACCCTGAACCACAAAACCAGTCATAAGGGTCAATTTCTCGAAAATGGGATTTATACATAATCCGAAATCTGAATAAATAAGCTTTCCATTGATGTATAGTTTGTTATGACAGGACAATATTTGGCCGAGATACAACTATTTGAAAATCTGGAATCTGAGGGTGCAAAAAAATCTAAATATTGAGAAAATCATCTTTAAAGTTGTCCAAATGAAGTTCTTAGCAATGCATATTACTAATCAAACATTAAGTTTTGATATATTTACAGTAGGAAATTTACAAAATATCTTCATGGAACATGAACTTTACTTAATATCCTAATTTTTCTTTTGGCATAAAAGAAAAATCGATCATTTTGACCCATTCACTGTATTGTTGGCTATCGCTACAAATATACCCCAGCGACTTAACACTGCTCTTGTGCTCCAGGGTCAAACACATATATATATATATATATAGTCGACTGCTAGTGTAAATGATCTAAAGGAAAAATGTGTATCTTGAAGACCATGTGTTTCTTCACTCCTCTGGTCAGCAGGGTGGAGAATCGCTCCTGAGGAGGAGGAGGAGGAGAAGGCCTGATGAAGATGATGTATGGTTTAAGATCTGAGGAACACAGCACTCGCAGGGACTGAGAAATACAAAACACAAATAACCAAATGAAATGTAAACCAGACACACAAATACAAAACAAGCTCAGAAAAATAACAATCTAAATGTACTTAATATATAAACACATATATATATATATATATATATAGTCGACTGCTAGTGTAAATGATCTAAAGGAAAAATGTGTATCTTGAAGACCATGTGTTTCTTCACTCCTCTGGTCAGCAGGGTGGAGAATCGCTCCTGAGGAGGAGGAGGAGGAGAAGGCCTGATGAAGATGATGTATGGTTTAAGATCTGAGGAACACAGCACTCGCAGGGACTGAGAAATACAAAACACAAATAACCAAATGAAATGTAAACCAGACACACAAATACAAAACAAGCTCAGAAAAATAACAATCTAAATGTACTTAATATATAGTAATGTTCACTGTCTAATATTATGAGACAGATCTGTTTGTCAAACCAAAGCTAATCTGCAACAAATACCAAAATCCTATGAATTAATATCACAAAAACATGTCAAGGTCATAACAAAGATGGCAATTAAAAACATTACCCTACAAATTTGCATTACTGCATGTCCTGTTGTTTTAGGCTTTCTGATTATTTGTATTTTTTTTATTAGACTTAAGAGGTTCAACTTTTTTTTTTGTGCATGATATTACAGTCAGTGCCAGAAATGAATGGGGTTTAGGGCAAAAAATTCTAATATGATGTAATAAATCCCACTGTTTTTAATTTGTAAAACCTGATTCCCAGTTTTCTGTTCTAGATCACAGATGTTTTAACATATTAATTCAACCAAGTATTTGACATAAATTCCAAAAAATGTCTTCTTTTTTTTTTACTAAAGATTTTCTAGATCATCTTGTGCCTCAATATAACTTTTTATTGCAGATGAAACATCCATCATTACATAAAACATAAAACAAAAATCGCACCATTAGTTTTTTTTTTTTGCAGGTTATTATACCTCAAATTGCAGATAGCAATCTTAACTTTAAATTCCTTCAATCAAATGTTGTGAAAATACCTACCTGGTAGGTTTTCCTAAATTCCTAGAATACTCAACTAGACTACTATCATTTTTGTGCCACTAACATCACCAAACACATATGCAAAAATAATGATTGTTTACAACTTTGTCATAGAAAACTAAAACTAAATATGTAAAAAAATAGAATAAAAAAAATACAACATTTTTGTTACTTGAAATAAATGTTAACTGAAATAAAATATTTTAGAAAATGTAACCTTTTTTCAGTCTACATTTCTCATTTTCATTTTGAGTTAATAAAAAAAAAAATTTAATAAAAGAAAATTAAAATGAGGGGGGGGGGGGTGCAATTAAAAACAGAATTACTAAAACTTTAAAAATGGAAAATATAACAATAAAACCTAATCCAAAATATCAATGCAAAATTATAACAATCTCAGTGATACTTATCAAACAGGTTTCCTGACATTAATGAGTCAGTGTTGTTGAGTTGGGCTCATTGAGATCCTCCAACTGATCAATTATTGGATAACTCCACCATGTTACACCTTCCACGGAAATCAACATACTTACAGTTGACCTCATTGAACTTTTTTTTTAAATGCAATTAAAAACAGAATTACTAAAACTTTAAAAATGGAAAATATAACAATAAAACCTAATCCAAAATATCAATGCAAAATTATAACAATCTCAGTGATACTTATCAAACAGGTTTCCTGACATTAATGAGTCAGTGTTGTTGAGTTGGGCTCATTGAGATCCTCCAACTGATCAATTATTGGATAACTCCACCATGTTACACCTTCCACGGAAATCAACATACTTACAGTTGACCTCATTGAACTAAGATACGACTAAGTATGTATTTAACATACAAAAAATACACGCTTCATCTTTATGTAAACATTTCTTTTTATGATGAATATTGAATTTCAGCAGTGCCCATAGGCGGAGGATGAACCAGGGTAAGGCTAAAAGCAGCCAAATGTATTAAACATCATAAACCCGTCTTTTTAGGCAAGAACCAGATATGGGTGTCATGTAGGCTAAAAAACTGTTTAATAGGACTGAATTTGTATTTAACGTGATTACAATTTAATAAAAACATTAGAAATTGATAGATTATAGAACGTTTTACGTATACCGTATAACTTGCTTTCATTGTAATTATGCAAGTATCATTATAAAAGGAAGTTATTAACTTGTTAAATGTCTCATTTAAAAATCTAGTGTTTAATCAGTCTAAATATTTATTCAAATGAAGAACTTAAAAATAATTAAGCGGGTATGACCTGCAATATTCTAGATATATTTAGTAAAGAGCCATACAGGTACCTAGTGGGTAAACCATGGCATTACAAATGAAAATTAGATTTTTTTTCTGACCACAAAATTACTTTAATTTGCCTCTTTGCTTAGGAATTTAAAACCCTTTTCTCTATTTTAACCTTAAATACTACACTAATTGTAATATAAGTAGTAGAAATATTAGATTTTTTTTTAAAGTCATTATTGGACCATAATTATTGCACAAATAGTATTTAGTACCAAAAGATTTCCTCAAAATATTAAATAAATATTATTGAACTAAAATATACAACACTTATTTAACTGAAAAATAGTTAAGCTGTATGGTCACATTATAAGTACTAAGCAATAGGCCTACCTGAGGGTTAAGAAAACCAGAATAAAGATGATACTGTAAATGTCATCGACGTAATAATCAATGCATAATATGCTGTAATGTTTAGCAAAAAATTGCTGCAAATACATGTATAATGAAGCTGTCGTCTATCCTACTTAAACCCATTCAACTGTATTGTGCACTGGTTTGTTTAGAGAGCTCCATGAACCACGTGACCACGCGGCGACGCCTACGAGATCAAAGCTTGTCGCAACTCTGTTTTTCAATGGCTCTGGCTTTAACTGAAGTGCTACATTTTATGATTTACGCCACATTAAGTGCGCTAAAACTGTATTTTTTTGTTTGAATTTAGTATTAAAACGTACAAAATCTGAACTTTGTTTCACATCGCAAGCAGGGTTGCCAATTTGGCGTGAGATTTACATGAGCGGAGTGAGAGCGTGAGAGTTGGCAACCCTGGATTTACATCATTGTTGTTTATGATGAGAGAATTCGCAAGAGTCCGGAATTCAGTCAGCGAACGCGCGCGCACTCTACAAAACTGATCTGTTTCAACGATGACTCATCTGAACGCCTCTGATTGGCCATTGCATTCCTAAGCTCAACAGAATTTTGTGTTATTGGTTCAAATGTGCAACACTGTAAAAATGGCTAAAATGAAATACGGTGCAACATGAACAGATCTTAATTTAATGCCGCAATCGACACGGTCTATTCATATTCACTTTGTTAGCAACAGGCGTAATAGATTGAATTTACTTGTGCAGGGCATTTTTGCCCCAATTGTCCCCGTGGCCAAGCCTTACACATGCTCCGCCTATGGCAGTGCCCTTATTTGATTTTATTTGAAAGGGTTCTCCTCGTCCTCTTGAGGATCACAGAGGTGAAGATTCCAGGAGATGGCCTGAAATCTTGCTCGGGACATGATGGATTGCGGGTACGAGAAATTGTACATTCGTTTTCTCGCCCAATAGTCTGCAATTGACTTTGCCTTCACCAGTCCCATGTAGACAACTAACGCCACATACGAGTAGAACTCGGCTATGGTTAGAGGTAACCAGACAAACTTCTTTCCAGCTTTCACTCTCTTTTCGGCATTGTTGTTGGTGTTTCGGACGATTGTCTTGACTGCAGTGTTGGGTAAAAAGAGTTGGAACAACTGTAAGGGTGTATACGTTCTGTCCGTCGTGAGCTGTGGACCTGGAGGTCGCTTGGGAGAGAAATTTGGTAGTAGCGGTTCCTCATCCTCATTGGTTTGTGTTATTGGTTCAAATGTGCAACACTGTAAAAATGGCTAAAATGAAATACGGTGCAACATGAACAGATCTTAATTTAATGCCGCAATCGACACGGTCTATTCATATTCACTTTGTTAGCAACAGGCGTAATAGATTGAATTTACTTGTGCAGGGCATTTTTGCCCCAATTGTCCCCGTGGCCAAGCCTTACACATGCTCCGCCTATGGCAGTGCCCTTATTTGATTTTATTTGAAAGGCACCTGCTAAAAATGTACACCAAGAAGCGAACAGAAAACACGAGACTATATCAGTTGTAGTTGTATTTAATAGAGTCGTAACTATACAGATAACAAGTTCATACAAAATGAAAAATGGTCATAAAAGGCCTCAAAAAACCAAAACATGCAACATATCTACAAATCTTCCAGGTGATAATCCATGTGCCATTTCTTGAAGCAGTTACGTGATGACACGAAGCACAACGCCACCTTGCAGTGGGAGCAGTATATGGGAGTCTTGACTTTATTTCCTTGCAGTTTGCACATCACACAAACTCGCCTCCCATGCGTAGCATCAGAACCGAAATACTCCGGATAGCATCGCTCCGTCTGGGCAGGTGAGGCTGGGGGAGACGACTCCGTGTCGGACGGAGTTTCATTCATTTCAGTAGGGGTTGAAGGCACGTGTGCCGACTTACTTGTGGAGACCGGCGTGGCGGATGTTGAGGGATCTTCGGCAGCAAAGGGATTCTTACCTCTGCCGGCACGTGCAAGTTCAGAAACAAGAGTTTCCCTAAACAATTTATGGTTGAGAGGAACCTTGCTCTGAGCTTTGGCCAATTCTTGGTGAAGGATGAAACTGTTGACTACTGCGATGTCAAGAAAATGAAAGAAGAAGGTCTTGTACCATTTTGTGGTTTTGTGGAGGACGTTATAATGCTCTATGAGGGAATCCGAGAGATCAACGCCTCCCATGTATTTGCTGTAGTCCTTCACAGCGGATGGAACAGGAATTAGACGTGTTCTCCAAACCCCATCGGAACCCTTGGCATTCCTGGTGACTGTATCCCCCGTGAACGCCTTGTGAATCGAGGAACACATGAGGACTTCTCTCGCATCCATCCATTTGACGAACAGAAGAGGACCTTGTCGACACCAACGGATGGATCCTAATTCAGATCTTCCACTCAGATCGCTGACCTTCGGTAAACTGGAGGAATGGCGCAACGTGCCACAAGCGAGGATGCCGTTCTGCAATAAATCCAAGAAAAGTGTCGGGCTGGTGTAGAAATTGTCCATGTATAACATATAACCCTTGCCGAGGACCTTGTGATCCAGTAGTCTCATTACCGAATCGTACCCGGCACCTTTCCCCGACGACGTTGAAGTCTTTCCTTCATACACAAAGAAATTCCAGGTGTACCCACAGGACGAATCGGCAAGAACGAAGAGTTTGTAGCCCCATTTAATTGGTTTGTCATTCATATATCTCTTGAGTCCAATCCTAGCTTTGGTAGCAACCATTCTCTCGTCTACCAGAATCTCTCTGTTGGGGTGAAAGTGTTTCCTACACGCCGAAAGAACATCTGTGTACAGAGGCTTGATTTTGAGCAGCCGGTCATAACCCGTGGTGCCTTTCTTCTTATTATTCTCCTCGTCCTCTTGAGGATCACAGAGGTGAAGATTCCAGGAGATGGCCTGAAATCTTGCTCGGGACATGATGGATTGCGGGTACGAGAAATTGTACATTCGTTTTCTCGCCCAATAGTCTGCAATTGACTTTGCCTTCACCAGTCCCATGTAGACAACTAACGCCACATACGAGTAGAACTCGGCTATGGTTAGAGGTAACCAGACAAACTTCTTTCCAGCTTTCACTCTCTTTTCGGCATTGTTGTTGGTGTTTCGGACGATTGTCTTGACTGCAGTGTTGGGTAAAAAGAGTTGGAACAACTGTAAGGGTGTATACGTTCTGTCTGTCGTGAGCTGTGGACCTGGAGGTCGCTTGGGAGAGAAATTTGGTAGTAGCGGTTCCTCATCCTCATTGGTGATGTCAAGCCACTTATCTGGCTTACTGTCAACTTTCGTCCAAGGTAAATCCAAGTCAGATGATGACTTGCCTCTGGTTAGTCTTGGTGAATAAGGAGTTGCGACGAGCTTCGGTTTCTCTTCGGTCGAAGCAGGTTGCGGCATAGCTTCAGATGTAGAAGCAGGTTTGGGATTGGGTTCAGAATTGATGGAGATTGAAGGATTGGGAGCGGGATCCAAACTTGATGCTGGAATGGGATCAGCGGAGGGATCGGAGATGGTTACGGGAGTGGAATCAGCAGCTGGTAGTGAATTTGGGAGGGTTGTAGGAGCAGGATCAGGGGTTGGTTTAAGTATGCGGTTGGGTTTTAAGGCATGCTTTCGGGGCCGGCCTCTCTTTCGTGGTAATGTAGGTGCTGGACTAGGGATGGACGCGGGAGTGGAATTATGGTTGGTCGTGGGAGGGGCTTCAGGGGC
>NW_015506404.1:393764-394197 GCF_001515645.1 Sinocyclocheilus grahami
TTTTTATTAAATATTTAATTGAAATTAAAAGGTACCAGCACTTTAAATAAAAAGTAAAACTGCCAGTAGATGGTGGCACGTCACTGTGTTATGAGTGAATTAATAATTCAACTGATTTGTTCAAAGCACAAATTAATTCAATAACAAAGCACTGCTGTGTTGCTCAGAGATGCACAACTGTTCTGCTTATCTGCCGTGGTTTTATTTGGAAAGTTTCTTTTCACAAAACTGATTAAAAATACATTGAATATATACTGAATTTATTGTATTTATTTATTGATTGTTTACTGAACTGTTAAATCAACATCACATTTGCAATCGTGCTAATATTTATTAAAAGCACTCTTGCACATGAAAGAACAAGCTCGCAAAATCACAATACATAATTTTTCAAAGATTATTTAAATTGAACAGAAGTGTGTCAAATGCTACG
>NW_015506404.1:395748-396894 GCF_001515645.1 Sinocyclocheilus grahami
AAATACTTTTACTCACTTCTCTTCCCATGGTTCCTCTTCCTTCACCGCCTTGATCTCGTTGGTGTCGCCGTCTAACAGAAGCCCTGTTGATGTTGGTGTACAGACGAATGTGGCTATCGGTGCTTGATGGGAGGCGGCTGTGGAATTCGGGCTGAGTTTAAAAGTAGAAGCGGGATTTGAGATGAGTATGGGTGTAGAATTAGGGTTCAGTTTAATGGAGGAGGAGGCATTGGTAAGGGTTATAGGAGTGAAATTAGAGCTAAGTGTAAAGGTGGATGTGGAATGAGGGCCGAATTTAATGGAGGAATTAGGGATCAGCGTGGCATAAAGGGGGGGTTTAGGCACTATCGCGGGATACGGGCTGGGTTTGGGAAAGAGTTTGGCTTTAGATTTGTCTTTAGGCGGTCTGCCTCTCCGTCGAGGTAAAGAGATGGCTGGGGTGTGTTTCGGCGTGTGGGCCATTGCTGGTGCTGCTGGGGAGGGTTTCAAAGCATTTTTAGGTGGCCGTCCTCTCCGGCGTGGTAAAGACGATGAAGGCGAGGAGGATGAGTTCCTCTTTAGTTTTGAGCGCCTGAGAGGCTCCCATTCTTCAGAAGAATCAATACTGTAACATATAATGAATACACTTAATTGTTATATCCCATTAAAGAGGTTTATTGTTATTGATTACACTTTAGGCAAAGGAAAGCATTTAAACCACAGGGAAAAAAACAGATTCATGAATGCAAACGATACATGCAAAAACTACATTGACTACAGTGCTTGCAAGACTGCTTTGCTATTCTTTGCAGTCTCATTTGATATTAATTCTGCTCAACACGTTTCATAATGAAGCGCTGCACTGTTTTCATTTACACACGAACAGCTCACAATCCAGTGTTTTCAGCGTCTCAGTTCACAGGAAATGCTGCTCTACATAAACTCATCACTAAATTTGCTCGGAGTTTGGGTCGCTTATAATGTGCATTTAAGAACCATATTCCCAAACTTTCAATTAGAATTGCTTATAAACGTGCTGTTGACAATAAAAGCGAAACTGTACCGGCTCCCTGCTGTTGTACTGACAAACTAAACATTTGAAAATTAAGACATCCATAAATATTAGTACGGTAATTTTACAGTTATACTGTAAAATAAAATAAATTT
>NW_015506404.1:396904-397825 GCF_001515645.1 Sinocyclocheilus grahami
TTTTTATAAATAAGAGAAACAGGAACAGAAAGCAATTGCTTTCATTGTATAGAATTTTATTTTGTATAAAAAAAAAAGTGACTATGACTGTTCACACAACGTTTCTGCATTCTACTAGATGGATGCTTTTGACCACTGTGACCATGTCTTGCATCTTAGATGCAAAAATGTTTTGTGTTAATAAACAAAAATCTACAATAAATGCAAGACTTCCTTACTCACTCTTCTTCCCACAGTTCCTCTTCCCTCCCCGAATCACTAATCTCGTCGCTGTCGCCATCAAGGTCACTGTTGATGTCACTGTCACTGTCGGCCCAAGGCCTGATGGGTGCAGGATTAGGGTTGTAATCAGATGTGAATAGTGCGGTCAATTGTTCATCGATGGTTGTGAGAGTGGGTTGAGAGGTGGGCACATGATCAGAAGTGGCTATGGGTGCAAGTTCAGGCAGAGGAATAGGGGTAGTTTCTGAACTGTGCTTCAAGGGTCTGTCTGTCCGTGGAGGTGTTGTGGATTGAGGGATCGGAGATGAGAGTCGTTGCCTCTTCACATTCTGTGATTCTGAACACTCTAGGCTTTCTTTCTTTGTAATAGGCCATTCTTCAATAGCATCCACACTGTAACACAAACCAAAGATGCTTCATTAGGCATGCATGTCGCTCAATTTACACTACCGTTCAAAAGTTTGGGGTTAGTGAGTTTTTTTTAATGTTTTTAAAAGAAGTCTCTAATGCTCGCAAGGTTGCATTTGTTTAGTAAAAATTTATATTGTGAATATTACATTTTAAAATAGCTGTTTTCTACTGAAATATATTTTAAAATGTAAATTATTGCTTTGATCAAAGCTGAATTTTCAGCATCATTAGCTTCAGTGTCTAATGATCCTTCAGAAATCATTCTAATATGCTGATTTAATGCTCAAT
>NW_015506404.1:397835-426785 GCF_001515645.1 Sinocyclocheilus grahami
GATTTTGAGCAGCCGGTCATAACCCGTGGTGCCTTTCTTCTTATTATTCTCCTCGTCCTCTTGAGGATCACAGAGGTGAAGATTCCAGGAGATGGCCTGAAATCTTGCTCGGGACATGATGGATTGCGGGTACGAGAAATTGTACATTCGTTTTCTCGCCCAGTAGTCTGCAATTGACTTTGCCTTCACCAGTCCCATGTAGACAACTAACGCCACATACGAGTAGAACTCGGCTATGGTTAGAGGTAACCAGACGAACTTCTTTCCAGCTTTCACTCTCTTTTCGGCATTGTTGTTGGTGTTTCGGACGATTGTCTTGACTGCAGTGTTGGGTAAAAAGAGTTGGAACAACTGTAAGGGTGTATACGTTCTGTCTGTCGTGAGCTGTGGACCTGGAGGTCGCTTGGGAGAGAAATTTGGTAGTAGCGGTTCCTCATCCTCATTGGTGATGTCAAGCCACTTATCTGGCTTACTGTCAACTTTCGTCCAAGGTAAATCCAAGTCAGATGATGACTTGCCTCTGGTTAGTCTTGGTGAATAAGGAGTTGCGACGAGCTTCGGTTTATCTTCGGTCGAAGCAGGTTGCGGCATAGCTTCAGATGTAGAAGCAGGTTTGGGATTGGGTTCAGAATTGATGGAGATTGAGGGATTGGGAGCGGGATCCAAACTTGATGCTGGAATGGGATCAGCGGAGGGATCGGAGATGGTTACGGGAGTGGAATCAGCAGCTGGTAGTGAATTTGGGAGGGTTGTAGGAGCAGGATCAGGGGTTGGTTTAAGTATGAGGTTGGGTTTTAAGGCATGCTTTCGGGGCCGGCCTCTCTTTCGTGGTAATGTGGGTGCTGGACTAGGGATGGGCGCGGGAGTGGAATTATGGTTGGTCGTGGGAGGGGCTTCAGGGGCGGGATAAGTGGTGGCTTCAAAAGTGGGTGTGGGCGTGGCTTTAGAAGCAGGTTCAGATGTGGATATAGAGAGTTTGTCTATCGGTCCTGATGATGTGGGTGTAGGGGGGTTGCCTATTCTTGGAGATTGAGCTGATGCAGTTGATTTTGAACGATCCGGACTTTCTAGAAGAGGGTTCCAATCGTCACCAGAATCAAGACTGTAATACAAAACAAACACACTTTATATGCATGAATTCAGTGGCCACAATAACAACAACTGAAAACTAGTAACTAGTATCTGGGTCAACCCTATAAAGCCTTACATGAAATAATAGTTAAAAAATAAAAGACTATTTGTCTAAACCTTTAGACAAAATAAATAAGTTTGCATGTGTTTTAGTTGAGTATCACATTTGATACATCAGGCTTTTATTGCTCATACAGTATGATATAGGATAATATATAGGACTTGTACTCCAGGAGGAAAAAACACCTCAAATTTATTCAGAGACCCAAACTGAACAAGAATATGCATTTTGGTGCAGGTTCTGATATTTATAAGGCTTTTAAAGACCTTTTTAGGACACAAAAAAATAAAAATTAATACTGTATGTTAGAGCAGTGCAATGCTGACAAAAAATTATGTTTCCATATGTTTATGGATTTTGTTGATTAGACAACAGACAATTAGACAGCATTTTGCGGAGCAAGTTTTTGAATGCATTCACTGCATATATATAACGCTACGTGGCTAAAAAAGCCCAAATTGTGAAATATAAACTTGCAAGTATTTGTGGCATGGAAAAAAAAAAAAAAAGAAATTGCAAGATGTAAACTTATAAAAAAAGTATGAGAAAAAAAGTCAGAATTTTGAGATAAATATGCAGAATTCTAAGAAAAATTCAAAATAGTGAGATTTTTGTTTTTTTTGGTGGCAGAAACAGGGTTCAATACATTATACTGTAAACTAAATGTAAAAAAATTTATGGATTAGTACGGTAATTTTACAGTTATACTGTAAAATAAAATAAATTTATATTTTATATTTTAAATATCCAATTTTTTATATTACAGTGAAATATTACAATAGCAGCACCACTCCTTATTTTGTTTATTTTTTATTTAGTAGTAATAATCATTATCATTTTATAGTCATATTGATATATGAATCCCAATAAAACTTTCTTTAATTAGAAAATGCTCCCTGTCTGGCAATCATTTTAATTTATCATAAAAGAAGAGAATGCATTCTGCTGATGATCTGCACTATGTCTGGCATGGGAAAAAAGGGTCAAAGTTTGACTTGTTAACAATGCTATAACCATACCATTTGGCGGCAAGAAGCACCTTTCCCCTTAAAAAGCGGTGCATTTTTTGCAAACAGCATATACACGCACAGTTCCCATAGCAGATTGATGTTTTTGTTGCATAGCAACGATGCTTCACCAGTGTCAGACCCTTTTGTCGACTATAATTAATAGAGAAACTGACTGCTTCCTCCATGTATTATAGACTTTCTTGGGCACAGATGATCATTGCATCTTTTCCCAATTATACATAGTTGCCTGTATAAATATAGCAGTTTTGAACAATTTGGAATGGGGTGCATCAAGGCACGTCCCTTTTTTCTTGTTTTTTTTGAATATCCAATAGCCTTTAGCTTAGGTCACAATATTTAGAGGACTGGACATTCCTATACATTTAATTGGAGCAAAATATGGACACGCCCCTGAGTGCAAGATGACGTCATTCCGGTTTTTTGCCCATTTCGCAGACGAGAAAAACTGTTATAATGTAACACTCTTTCTCTCTCTCTCTCTCGATAGATAGATAGATAGAGATGTTTTAAAATGATTCATATATTAGTGCATTAGTTTAGATTATATGGAGTTATTTACTCTATTTTTCACACTATGCTTGGTGTCTTGCAAGCACTGTTTTCCCCATCTAACTTTAAGAATTGCATTCTGCATTAAGCAATAAAAGGATAATTTTCTACCCCACAACAGGTAAAAACGCTACACATAACGTTTTACTCACTCTTCTTCCCGAGGTTCCTCCTCCTCCGCCGAATCGTCGAGCTCGTCGCTGTCTGACAGGGGTTTGTATCCAACTTCAGTATCGCAATCGTCTATAACGCACTCGATTTCATAAAACATTTGCCTTTTCGCTCCGACATCCTCCGCCGATGCCATTTCGAGCAGAAAAGATGAAGAAAACTAAACCGGGTTCAGACGGTGCAGAACATGCGCGCAGGCTCACAGCGTTCAGAGCGCTCTCCATAAGCCCCGCCTTCCGCCGCTACGTAGGGATCATCGCAGTCTCTGATTGGAACACAATCTTGAGTGACGTGCGAACGACAGGCTGAGATCATCAGTTATGCGACGTGAAAGCAGACCCTTTTATTTATACTTTTAGAACCACATATATAAAAGCACTCTTGTTTAGTGCGGTCTTGACTCTTGCTCCTTGCCTTTTTGTTTGATTTGATAATGTAAAAAATTAATAAATAAAAAACTGCTGTTTGTTTTTTACTGCTCTTTTTCATAATGCTGCATATAAGAAAAACTGCTTAAGTTAAGTGACAATTGTAGAATGTAGTTGTGTAGTTCATCATATTTGCACAGCTTTTTGTATACATTTGACCATTTTAATAAACAAATATATAATTTCCTTTATTTCTTATTTTGTCTGGTCACGTGATTTCTGAATTGCACTCTTTTATTGCACATTGCATATTAATTACTGACCTTTTCAGATTGCTTATTTTTTATTTGTATCACATACGGCACACCAATTCCATGCATGCTGTACTTGGTAATTGCAATTATGAGTTCTTACTCCATCTTACCCTGGGATGCAGACACAGCAAACAGATTTTTCCAGAGTTGACAACCTGTCCGACTGAATCCGTGTTTGTGCTTTACTCTATTTTTCACACTATGCTTGGTGTCTTGCAAGCACTGTTTTCCCCATCTAACTTTAAGAATTGCATTCTGCATTAAGCAATAAAAGGATAATTTTCTACCCCACAACAGGTAAAAACGCTACACATAACGTTTTACTCACTCTTCTTCCCGAGGTTCCTCCTCCTCCGCCGAATCGTCGAGCTCGTCGCTGTCTGACAGGGGTTTGTATCCAACTTCAGTATCGCAATCGTCTATAACGCACTCGATTTCATAAAACATTTGCCTTTTCGCTCCGACATCCTCCGCCGATGCCATTTCGAGCAGAAAAGATGAAGAAAACTAAACCGGGTTCAGACGGTGCAGAACATGCGCGCAGGCTCACAGCGTTCAGAGCGCTCTCCATAAGCCCCGCCTTCCGCCGCTACGTAGGGATCATCGCAGTCTCTGATTGGAACACAATCTTGAGTGACGTGCGAACGACAGGCTGAGATCATCAGTTATGCGACGTGAAAGCAGACCCTTTTATTTATACTTTTAGAACCACATATATAAAAGCACTCTTGTTTAGTGCGGTCTTGACTCTTGCTCCTTGCCTTTTTGTTTGATTTGATAATGTAAAAAATTTATAAATAAAAAACTGCTGTTTGTTTGTTTTTTACTGCTCTTTTTCATAATGCTGCATATAAGAAAAACTGCTTAAGTTAAGTGACAATTGTAGAATGTAGTTGTGTAGTTCATCATATTTGCACAGCTTTTTGTATACATTTGACCATTTTAATAAACAAATATATAATTTCCTTTATTTCTTATTTTGTCTGGTCACGTGATTTCTGAATTGCACTCTTTTATTGCACATTGCATATTAATTACTGACCTTTTCAGATTGCTTATTTTTTATTTATATCACATACGGCACACCAATTCCATGCACGTTGTACTTGGTAATTGCAATTATGAGTTCTTACTCCATCTTACCCTGGGATGCAGACACAGCAAACAGATTTTTCCAGAGTTGACAACCTGTCCGACTGAATCCGTGTTTGTGCCGTACAGGTTCTGTTCAAACTCGCCAGACTCGGTGAACTTCCCTGCAGCCAGGTCAGATTCAAAGCTCTGTCGTGATACAAAGTTGTACTCCCTGCCGTTGACCTCATGTGCACGGGGCTTTCGTGTGGTGTCTGTGACACATGTTCAAAAACACATCTAAGTACAATGCAAAACAGTAGGCTGTGTATAAATAAATGTCTGTTTGTATGCTTTAATTCCTGATTGTATATGCAACCCAGTTTTTCTTAAAGGAATCGTTCACCCAGAAATTTGAATTTGCTGAAAAGGCAAACTTCAGCATTCACGGCCATTCAAGATGTTGATGAGTTTGTTTCTTCATCAGATTTGGAGAAATGTAGCATTGCATCACTTGCTCAGCAATGGATGCTCTGCAGTGAATGGGTGCCGTCAGAATGAGAGTCCAAACAGCTGATAAAAACATCTCAATAATCCACAAGTAATCCACACCACTCCAGTCCATCAGTTAACATCTGGAGAAGTAAAAAGCTGTGTGTTTATAAGAAACAAATCCATCATTAAAGGGGTCATATGATGTTGCTAAAAAGAACATTATTTTGTGTATTTGGTGTAATGAAATGTGTTTATGCGGTTTAAGGTTCAAAAAACACATTATTTTCCACATACTGTACATTATTGTTTCTCCTCTATGCCCCGCCTTTCTGAAACACGTCGATTTTTACAAAGCTCATCAGTCTGAAAAGCTAGGTGTGCTCTGATTGGCCAGCTATCCAGTGCGTTGTGATTGGCTGAATACCTCAAGCGTGTGACAGAAATGTTACGCCCCTTACCATACTGTGATGCCGTGTCCCGGCCGGAGCCACGGTGAAAGCCGATCCTGCGATCCACAGCACTAAGTTGATGTATTTCGTCAGCGACCAGCACGGATCAGCTCTAGGCATGACGAAGCGGATATCGTCCTCTTTTGGAAGACCAAACAAAAGTAGTTTTTTTTTGTTTTTCGTGCTTTCACAACGAAGCACACCGCCTTCACGACATGGCGGCGGCAACAATACTACAGCGAGAATAAAAGTTATGCCTTCTTTCTTTGCGTGAACATTTGGGCGGCGTTATGCAAATCTTCCCACATAGTGAGGTAGACATGTGGGGGCGTGTTAGAACGAGCCGTTTTAGGTAGGCGTGGTTGACTCTTAACTTTTATAAAGAATATCTCTTTGGATTTGAGACTTTAGTCTTTGCAACTTTACAGATCTTCTTTATGCACCAAGAGCTTGTAACACTCCAAAGAGAAAGGAAAACTTGAAATCGCATCATATGACCCCTTTAAGGCGTTTTAACTTCAAACCGAATCCTCTATCCATAATATTGCTTCCTCCAGTGAAAAAGACGTTGCGTCTGAATCAAGAGAGAAATCTGCTCAGATCAAGAACCATTTACAAGCCAAAACAGTTTTAAACAAATATGTGGGTGGATTTTGATGTGAGAGACAACATGAGATGGACTTTTTCACTGGAGGAAGCGTAAGTGACCGTTTAAAATGGCTTAATGATAGATTTGTTTCTTACAAACATTTAACTGGAGTAGTTATAGTAGCAGTAGTTATCCCTGGACTGGACTGGTGTGGATTACTTGTGGATTGTTGTGATGTTTTTCTGACGGCACCCATTCACTGCAGAGGATCCATTGGTGAGCAAGTGATGCAATGCTACATTTCTCCAAATCTGTTCCCATGAAGATACAAACTCAGCAAATTTTCATTTTTGGGTAAACTATTCCTTCAGTAATTAAATTATTAGTTCCGTTCCAAAACTTAGGAAAGCTGCCCACATAAGTATGATCTTACAGCATTACAATATAATGAGTCTCTTATGACATTTAATTTTAATATCGATGCAGCTCACTAGGTTTTGGAAGCGAGCCATTGTGCCTCCTCCTGTAATTTGGCTGTCATGTTAAACAACTTTAAGCCAAAGTTGTAAAAAAGCATAATCTCACGTGGAACAGCACCAGCGAATCGGTCAGGTTCTAAAGAGAGCAGTCTTTGTCTCAGTTCATCATGTCCGCTGTTAGGTGGACCAATCAGAGCGATGGGGCGCTTGCGTTTGGGCGGCTGATGGTACAGTGCCACCTCCTCATAGGTCAGGATATCCTCCGTGTAATGCTCTGAACAATTACAAATATTCATTACTGATGAGTTTTTGCAAAATATACATTTCATTAATCTATACCAGGGCTATTGAACTCAGCTCAACAAGAGTTTTCAAAGAAATTCCCAAACAATGAATGTCCACAACATGAGAAAAAAGGTAAACACTGGATCGCAAAAGCTAAAGGTAAACCCGTGTTCCTTCTCAGCATGCCTTCTGTTTTTAAATGCAAATTGCAACTCGGGTGTGAGAAATGCTTTCATTGTTATTTCTTATAGCCCGTCTTGCAGGAGAAGAAACCTCCCTCCATGAACGTCTGTCAGTTAGCTAACGATTCTTATATCCTCAGCCTTTCACCCACCCGAAACCATTCACACCTCAAACCCATCAGCTGAATCAAATTCACTCTAAAACGAGAGGAAAAAACTTTATACTTGCACTCAAGACATAGCAAGGGAATTACAGTGGATCATTTGGATTTGCACCAGTAAACTACCACTCAGAACGCCCTAGCAACCACATAGCAACACTAGAAGCCACTCAGAACACCCAGCAACCACATAGCAACACACTAGAAATTACTAAGAACACCCTAGCAACTGCATAGAAGCCACTAAGAACACCTTAGCAACTGCATAGCAACACCCTAAAACCACTAAGAACACCCTAGCAACTGCATAGCAACACTAGAAGCCACTCAGAACACCCAACAACCACATAGCAACACACTAGAAATGATTAAGAACACCCTAGCAACTGCATAGAAGCCACTAAGAACACCCTAGCAACCGCATAGCAACACTAGAAACCACTCCGAACACCCTAGCAACTGGATAGCATCCCTAGCAGCCCCTCAGATCACCCAGCAACCGCATAGCAACACACTAGAAATGACTAAGAACACTCTAGCAACTCCATAGCAACATTAGGAGCCACTCAGAACACCATAGCAACCGCATTGCAACACAAAAAGCCACTCAGAACACCCTAGCAACTGCATAGTAACACACTGGAAACCACAAAGAACCCCTAGCAACTGCACAACAACAACATGGCAACCACCCACAGCATTTTCATTGCACTAGAACTGATGACTAACAAAATAACAGCGGGAACAATTAGGTCAATTAAGGATGAATTTCAATTTTGATTTCATTTTTAAGAATTCTGCAGATACTCACCGATATTCTTACTAGGGTTAAACAAGAGTTTTTTCCGTTGCTTTTTGCCTTTCTTTGCACACCAAAGTTTCCCTGAGGAAAGAAGATCTGTTATCAGTGACACCAAACTTCAACATCAACAGCAACGTCTGAGTGTTTTAAGGATGATGAAAGCTCAAAGTTTCTGTTTGTGTCTCTATAGAAGTTTTTTTCTGGCAGGAAGTGAGTGAGTTTCAGACAGATGTGGTCCAGCTCACCTTTATACTCTTGATTTCTGTCTGTTATGGTTTTCTTCATGGCTTCTCTGTGCTGTTGGAAGCTCTTCCCTTGAAAGAACACAACAGATGATGACCACTGATGATCTTGTCTTACTATGGTACTAGACATGCAACTAGTTAGAGAAAGACTGTATTATTTGCTCTGAAAAAACCCCCAAAACTGTCAGTGTTAAAAAAAATGACACATGGCAATAGTGGCAAAAGTATATCTCAATATTTTTCTGACTTTTGACCAAAACTTAAATAAATATGAATTATTAATTAGATTAATATAATTACAAAATAAAAATAAGAACAGCACACAACAAAATTTGAAAAACGTATAACTTACAACATATATATATATATATATATATATACATAGAAAATATTAAAAAAGCAAATTTAAAATATAAATAAACACAATAATACTATTTAAATAATAATAAAATAACACTATAATCATTGAATCAGAGTTAAACTTAATTGGCAAATAAAAAGTGTAAATTCATTGCAAATGCATGATGAATATCATTGTATGTCGCCCTATTCAGCAAAACATTAAATTATTTTTCAATGGATTCACATGCACTTTTTTATGTCTCTATCCTGTAATTCAGCAGGCACTCTGCTAATTGTTCTAACCAGGTATAAGGCCAGCAAGGGGCTTCTGGTCCTCATGTCCGTCCCGGTACGCCTGCCACCAGTTGGGGTCGTCCTGGCTGGTGACGTTTAGGACGTCTCCCTTTTGGAAGGAGAGGCCGAGCTCTCTGCATGGCACGTATGGGTCCTCAGATGGGTCATAGCTGAAGTTTGCCTTCACATGCATCTGTAAAGAAAGAGAACGATGAGACCAGGACAAAGCTTATGTATAAGCTTTGTACCAAACCCTAATGAGCTGCTACCAAGCATAAAATCTATTCAAAATAGTAGTTATCAAAGGTATCAGCCTCATAAACTATCTTACATTTTTCACAAGTATACTAATGCACAAGGCAATTCCAGAATGCATTGTGGCAAGAAGCCTACTAGGGTTTGAAACAGAGTTGAAGACAAGCCTAAACACACATTCAGAAGAAGGAATGAAAATGAAGAAATTACAGATGAAGTCATACCACAGTTGATCGGTGAGGAGATATTTTGTTTTGAGAATTTGGGATGAGGAGAAACGTGAGGGACCCATGCATGCAGGACTACAGAAAAACAAGAAGAACACAGATGTAAACTGATTTTATTGTTTTGAAAGAAAAGAAAGTAATAATTTATTTACCAAGGTTCATAAAATTGTTCATAAGTGACAGACAATTATGATGTTACAAAATATTTCAAATAACTGCTGTTCTTCTGAACTTTCTGTTCATCAAAGCACCTTGAAAATAAAATATATCATGGTTTCCACAAAATATATGAAGCAGCACAACTGTGTTCAACACTGATAATAATCAGAAATGTTTTCTGAGCAGCAAATCAGCATGTTAGAATGTTTTCTGAAGGATCATATCACACTGAAGACTGGAGTAATAAAGCTGAAAATTCAGCTTTGACCACAGCAATCAATTACATTTTAACATATATTCACATAGAAAACAGCTATTTTACATTGTAATAATATTTCACAATATTACTGTTTTTACTGTATTTTAAATCAAATAAATAAAGTCTTCATGAACATAAGAGCGATCTCTAATTTTTTTTTATTTTTTATTTGAGCAGTAGTATACCTTATATTAACAAATTATTTTGGTAAAGTAAGTTTCAAAGAGTTTAGGACTTTCTGGATCTCACCAGAATGTTGTGAACATCATTAACACTTTTTCCATGAACTGGAACACCATTGATCTCCAGGATTTCATCTCCTTCACTGAGCAGGTTGCTTTTCTCAGCCGGCCCGCCGCTCACCACCCGACTGATGATCACACGGTCATGTTCGTTCCGAACAGTCACACCCTAAACAATGTCAAGGTGTAGCGGTACAACAAACACATCGTCAGAAACTACAGTGACATATTCAATGCGGCCCTTAGAGACTATGTATTATGTAGATGAATAACACAGACACTTACCAAAGGCATGTCACGAGTTTTCTCCAGGGAAACCAGTTTGGTTGTCTTTTCATCCTGGTCCACGGATTCAATAGTCTCGACATCCAATTCTTGCTCGGCAATACAGTCATGAGCTTCCATCAGGGCCTGAGGAAGAGCCATGAACATGAACACTGGTGAATGGAGATGTCAGCATCGACTCTTTTGATTTGAGCCAGTAAGGAATCATCCAGAACACCTTAGCAACCGCATAGTAATACCCCAGAAACCATGTAGCAAATAGAACACCCCTGCAATTGCACAGCAACAAAAACCCTCATAGCACTTCAGCAACTGTATAGCAAACACCCTAAACACACTAGCAGCTATTTTACAATCAACCAGAACACCATAGCAACTGCATAGCAACATTTTAAAACACTTAGGACACTTTAACAAATTGCATAGCAACACCCTTAGAACCACACAGCAACTCCTTAGTAAACAAAGGAAACACCCTATAGCAACTACCTAGCAACACCCTTGCAACCAGCCTGAACACCATAGCAATTGCATAGCAACAATTTCAAAAACTTATAACAACTGCTTAGCAACACCCTTGCAGACATCTAGCATCTCCTTAGTAAACACAGAAAACACCCTATTGCAACTACCTAGCAAAATCCTTACAACCACCCTGAACACCACAGCAACCGCATTGCAACATGTTATACTACTCAGAACACCTTAGTGACTAAATAGCAACTCCCTAGCAAACTCAGAAAATGCCCTATAACAGCTACTAGTAATGCCTTGCAATCACCCAGAACACCATAACAACTACACCACAACATCACAACATTTGAAAACAATTAGAATGCCTTAGACAATGCATCGCAACATCCTAGCAACCAACTATCAAACACAGAGATCACCCTAGCAACCACCTAGCGACAACCTAACAATGCCCTTGCAACCACCTAGTACACCAAAGCAATTACACCACATTTTAAAACACTTAGAACACCTAAGACATTGCATAGCAACAACCTAGCAACCACCTATCAACTCCATATCAAACACAGAGTACACCCTAGCAATAGACTAACAACCCAGAACACCACAGCAACCACATTGCAACATCTTAAAACACTTAGAACAACCTGAGACCTGCATAGCAACACCCTAGTAACCACTCACAACGCCCTAGCATTATGTTGGCAACAAGTTACGTAAAATAACCATATGCTTTGAAAAAAAGCCATGCTTTAAAATGTAATTTAAACAAGCAAACAGTCAAACATCTTTAAGCTAAGAAGCACCCAAAAAAGTTCCCGCCCATGTCATTTAACCTGAGACTCTGTCCCGACCACAGGATTGGTGCTTTACCTCAGTGAAGGTGACAGGTGTCTCGTACCTTGCAATAATAACATCAGTTTCTGCCAAACGCGATGCACAGTTTAACCTGAACATAAACCTGCCATAATCTCCCACAGTGCTGTCAGTCATCATATCACCTCTTACCTCCTCATGCATTTATACCATATGAAGAATAACAGAGCTGTGCTGTTTTAAACAGCCGCTGTGTGTGGTGACAGAACGCAGCAGGAGGGCTGAATATCTGCGGGGAGGGGAATCATCTTGTGCCCTGTTCTGTGGCAGGTATCTGTTTCTAAGGCCTTTAATTGGATCTAACCTGTGGTGTGTACAAATAGACACATGGAGAGGTTGTTTTCACGCCCTTGTTTTGGGCCTGAATATGTTAGACAACAAATCAGGTCTTGATTCTTTGATCAACAACTATGCATCTACATCACTAGTTCAGGTGTGGCCTGATGTGGTTGCAGACAGAAAGATGCAAACAATAAATTGCAACTAACCATATCATCATGCATATTTCTGAAAACAAAATAAAAGGCTTAGCAGCTTTTAAATGGGAGGAGAAAATCCCTAGTGAACACAGAAAGCACCCTATAGCAACTACAGCCTAGTAACACCCTTGCAACCAGGCAGAACACCATAGCAACCACATAGCAACACCCTAGCAACTACCTATCAAACACAGAGAACACCCAATAGCAACTACCTGGCAACAGCCTAGCAACACCCTTGCAACAGATAACTGCACAGAAACTGTATAGCAACACCCTAGCAACTACCTATCAAACACAGAGAACACCCAGTAGCAACTACCTGGCAACAGCCTAGCAACACCCTTGCAACGAGGCAGAACACTACAGCAACCGCATAACAACATTCTAAAACGATTTAGAACCTGCATAGCAACATGCTGGCAACCATCGATCAACTGCCTATCAAACACAGAGAACACCCTAGCAACAGCCTAGCAACATTTTAAAACACTTAGAACACTTTAGAAACTGCATAGCAACACCCTAGCAACCACTTATAAACTCCCTACCAAACACAGAGAACACCCAAGCAACAGCCTAGCAATGTTTGTAGTTACCCAGGAAACCCTAACAACTGCCTAGCAACATTTTTTAAAACACCTAGAACACTTTAGAAACTGCATAGCAACACCCTAGCAACCACTTATCAACTTCCTATCAAACACAAAGAACACCCTAGCAACAGCCTAGCAATGCTTGCAACCACCCAGGAGACCATAGAAACTACCTAGCAACATTTTTAAAACACTTTAGAAACTGCATAGCAACACCCTAGCAACCACTTATCAACTCCCTATCAAACACAGAGAACATCCTATCAAGCAACTAGCAACAGCCTAGCAACTACCCAGAACACCATAACAACTGCATAGCAACATGCTATACCACTCAGAACACCTTAGAAGCTGCTTAGCAACACCCTAGCAACCACCTAGCAACTCCCAATCAAACAGAGAACATCAGAGAACAGCCTAACAATGTTTGCAACAACCCAGGAGCCTCTAGTAACGGCCTAGCAACATTTTAAAACACTTAGAACACTTTAGAAACTCCATAGCAACACCCTAGCAACCACTCAAAACATCCTAGGTGGCAGCAGCAATTTTTAGATTCAGAAAATGTAAAACTGAAGATATGGAGTATCATTTTCCCAGGTAGTAAATTTAGCTTATAAAAACGTTGTGGGAATGTTGTTTTGAAATGTTCCTAAAGCAACAAAATGTCCAGTTTTCTTGTCATGATTATAATGCTATTTAAACGTTACAAAAACATTTCTTAGAAAGTTTGTCAAAGAACATCATAAGGACATTCCGAGAATGTTGTTCTTAAAATGCGTTCTCTCAACATTATGAGAACGTTCAAGGAAAAATAACATTAAGGACATTACAGGAATTTTGATTTTCTCTCAACGTTATGACAGCTTATAGCAAATATTAATAAGGTTATAAGAACATGCCACAAATATTACGTTAAGCACGTTTTGTCTTAACATTTATTTAACCTTTAAAAAATGTTAGGGAAAGTTGTGGGAATGTTCACTGTTAGCTGGGTTGATGCTTTGAAAAAGTCCTGCCTTTAAAGACTAAATGTTTCTGGCCGTTTCACTTATCAGCTTTTAAATGGGAGGAGAAACTCCCATATCCTTATTGCTGGAGTCAAAGGATGTGTGTCCAATCAAACTTCAGTAGAATGATGCAGATGTTGTGTGAGATTGATTCCTCGTGATTTACCTGCAGGTGTGGTGACGACAGCAGGCCTGTGAGTTCTGTGGCTTCAGTGTGTTTGCTGGACTGCAGGACACTCTCCACCTGAAGACCAAGAACAGCAGTCAACAACACTGATGAGTAGAGCTTCATCTAGACCTGTACAGCAACATCTAGACAAGCATCACTATGACTGTTGCTCATTAAAAATAACCCACGGATATTATGCACAGATTTTAGGCCCAAAAATGAAAATTTACTGAAAATGTACCATCCAGGATGTAGATGAGTTTGTTTCTTCATCCAAACAGATTTGGAAAAGTGTTCACCAATGGATGCTCTGCAGTGAATGGGTGCCGTCAGAATGAGATTCCAAACAGCTGATAAAAACATCATATTCATAAGTAATCCACACCACACCAGTCCATCAATTAGTGTCTTGAGATAATGTCTTCTATAATTAAGACGCTGTTAAATTCAAAGTTCATAATCCGTAATAACGCTTCCTCCAGTGAAAAAGTGTTCTGGTCTGAATCAGGAGAGAAATCTGCACAGATCAAGCTGCGTTTACAAAGCCAAAACCTTTCTAAACAAATATGTGGGTGGATTTTTGATGGATTTGTTTCTTACAAACACACAGTTTCACTTCTCCAGATGTTAACTGATGGACTGGAGTGGTGTGGATTATTGTGATGTCTTTATCAGCTGTTTGGACTCTCATTCTGACGGCACCCATTCACTGCAGAGCATCCACTGCTGAGCAAGTGATGCAATGCTACATTTCTCCAAATCTGATGAAGAAACAAACTCATCCTAATCTTGGATGACCTGAGGGTGAGCACATTTTCAGCAAAGTTTCATTTTTGGGTGAAAAAAAATCATATAATACATTTTCTTAGCGTAAGAAACGTCTACAACTATATGGTATCTAACATCCAGTCAAATGGATACATTCTTTTTGAGTGAAATATTCTGTTTTCCAATGAAATATCACATTACAGAAATGAAAAGTCTTGTGAATGTTATTTCACGTTGAGTACGTGATGAAACAGCTCGCTAACACCTCTCTGCGTTGCATTAAACACCTAATCAGCACACACACATACAGTGACTGTAATAATCCGTTAGATCTCATTCTGGCCTCCAGGATCTTGTCTTAGTATCTTGTCTCAGTCCATAAGCCAATGACGGATTACAAACCCAGCTTCATCCAGCTACATGCTTTGGCACAGGGCAGATCAACCAAATTACCACGTCCTTAATAAGCACTTCAGACGCCTTTGCTCAAGTACAATGACTACAAATAACACCAAAAAAACAGATTCACATTTATGTATTTTAAAGTGTAATATTTCAGAATATGACTGTTTTTACGATATTTGTGATCAAATAAATACAGCTTTGGTGAGCATAAGGGACTTCTTTCAAAAACATTAAAAATCATACCAATTCCAAGCTTTTCAACAGTATAGTGTATAATTCCTTGAATACAGGAAAATATAGATAACGATAACTAATTAAAAATTTATTTAAAAAAATGTAATTAATTTACTTATTTGTGAGTGATTTACATATTTATGCTTATTATTGCTTATTATTTTATTATTTAAATACTTCTAAGCATGCAGAGTTGCGTGCTATTGCATTGCATTGGACAGAATAAGCAAGTAAAAAAAATGGCTATTTCTGAAACATACAGAGCATGCAAGCAAATGACGTCCTTCAAGTGTGCAGTATGCAACAGAGCACACGCAGGGAATATCATACCACACAAAGAAACCCGTTTGACAAGGCCTTCAATTTCCAATTTGATAAAAATATTGTTCATGGAATGTTTTTCTAAAATGTTTTAGTTCAAAGTTCAACATTTTTCAAATGTCACTACATTTCAAAACATTTAGAGAACATTCAAAACTAACATTACCATGATGTTTGTAAATTTATAAAATGGAATGTTGGCTTAACATTCGCATAACCAAAAAACATGTAAAAACTGAACATTTTGAATGAGAACATTCAGAAATTTCAAAAAATAAATTCATAAATTGTTCATTAATGTACCTTTTTTTAACTGAAATGCTAAGTTGAACATTTGTCTGATATTTTACAAATATTTAAAAATACAAATAATTTAATATCCATAATATTTGAAAAAAGTATTTTTCCCTTAATGTTTGCATAATCAAAAAACATTCAGAAATAACATTTTCATAAATAAATGTTTTCAAAACGTTAACAAAACAGCTTTATTTATAAATCATTCATGGAATGTATTTTTTTTTATGTGATGTTGTAGTTGGATGTTCATCTCACATTTAAAAAATGTTACTACTTTTTTCAGAACATTCCAAAGTAATGTTCCTATAATGTCTGAAAAAAAAAAAAATATTTGAATGAGAACATTCAGAAATTTCAAAAAATAAATTCATAAATTGTTCATTAATGTACGTTTTTTTAACTGAAATGCTAAGTTGAACATTTGTCTGATATTTTACAAATATTTAAAAATACAAATAATTTAATATCCATAATATTTGAAAAAAGTATTTTTCCCTTAATGTTTGCATAATCAAAAAACATTCAGAAATAACATTTTCATAAATAAATGTTTTCAAAATGTTAACAAAACAGCTTTATTTATAAATCATTCATGGAATGTATTTTTTTTATGTGATGTTGTAGTTGGATGTTCATCTCACATTAAAAAAATTTTACTACTTTTTTCAGAACATTCCAAAGTAATGTTCCTATAATGTCTGAAAAATATATATATTTTTTTTAAACGCTGAAAAAAATTCATGTTTTGAATGTTCAGAGAACTTTCAGAAATAATGTTTTCGTAACTACACAAGAACGTTAGCAAACGTTCTTAGAACATATTTTCGTTAGCTGGGCTTCTGTAAGTGCTATTCCGCTCTGAGCATGTCAGTAATGCAGCTGAATCTGAACGTTGGTCTGGTAATGTGTTGAGAGCTGTACCTCGTCTCTGAGCTGCTGTGCTTGTGCGGTGAGCGGGAACGGCGGATGGAGGTGTCTTGTGCTCTGAGCCACACTGCGGTGCATGATGAACGCCTGCTGGAAGTCTGACTGCAGCAGCAGCTCCAGCAGCAGCAGAACGTCCTGCTGACTCTCAGCATCCGTCAGACACAGCTGCAGATGCTGCAGAGAGTCCAGCAAGTCCTCCAGCTCTGACAACACCAAGAGAGAAACATTAGTGCTACATTATAAAAAAATCCATCTGATTTAAAAGCTGCATGCCTTAAATGTTTAAGTATCATCACATTGGACATACAAGTCATTTCAATTAATATATATTTTTTAAAATCTTAGTTGAATCTGATTTAACTTACAAATGAAGTTACAATTGGTTAAATTATTTTAGTCAAAGTCAAAGTAATGGAAAACATCATATAATTTTTTACAATGATGATTATACAACAAAAAAGTACCATTGTTTTTATTGGATGTGTGACATGGTTTCCATGTACTTTTTAATAAATGACTTTTCCAGTCATGTCTGATTACTAAATAATGATTTGTAGAACTTCAAATGGTTCTTTAAAGTCTCGAATACAACTTGAACTACCTGAGTAAAGACAACTTTACTGGAATACTAGATCTACTACTAAAACAATAGCAACTTATGGATTTGGAATGACACAAGAATGAGTATATATTTGTAAACAATTATGCAAACTATTCTATTCATATCAAAAATTGCACACTTCACCTTTAAGGCTTTTTAATGTACCACAGTATTTGCATGTTATACCATTGTTTTTGCCCCAAACATTGCACAATTTGCACTTTAAGCCAACATTGTGAAGTGAAATATCAACATCTGTCACTAGTAAACATGATCTTGTTAAGGGATACAAGTGCACTTCTTACAGGGACAATCCTCCTGAGGAACCCGAGGAACCCGAGGAACCTGAGGTTAAGAGTCTTTTCTTCACGAGTGCAGAGGTGAACACATCACTGCTGTTTAGTGTAAGCGGCGTAGTCACAATATTTAAAATGTTGATATTAAACGTGCAAAAATACATTAAAAACAGTAATATTCTGAAATAACTGTTTTCAATCTGAATATATTTTAAAATGTAATTGATTTCAGTGATCCCTGCTGAATTTTCAGCATCTCATTACTCCAGTCTTCAGTGTCACATGATCTTCAGAAATCATTCTGTTCTGCTGATATCATGTTGAAACAGTTGTGCTGGCTACTTGAAATTGAGATCTTATGTAACATTATAAATGTCTTTAATGTCACTTTTGATCAATTTAATGCATCCTTGCTTAGTAAAAGTTTTCATTTCTTTCTTCTTTCAGCTTATTATTGTGCTATCAGCTATTTTATACTAATCAAAACCCCGAAACGTGATGCTTTTTCAGGCTGTCCATCATCGAATTGTCTCTCACCTGTTGTATTCCTCTCCTCTGATGTTGACTTGGCTTCCTCTGCAACATCCATCCCATCAAAAATGGCCTCAGTGCTGCTCTGTGCCGATGTGAGACACGAAGAAAAGTTCAGATCGGTGTCCTGAGTCAGTTCACAAGCCTCTTCTTCCTCCTCCTTCATCATCATCACTTCCTCTGGATCATCCCGGATCTTCTCGGTCTGCTCACTGCAGCACTGAGCGATGAGTTTGGCAGGACTGTCCGTGTCCATCTCACCCGAGTCCTCCGTCATGTCACCGTTCATGTGTAACGTTAACATGGCTGTTTTATAGTGAAGGTCGATACAGTAAACTACAATAAACTACAAGAGTTGAGAGCAGGAGACATTGATGCAGTTGTGATTTCCTGATTCCCTGAAACAAATGCCAACAAAACAGAAGCCACTTTCTACAAATGCTGTAATTTGTATTGCAATTTTCTTTCATATACAGTATATATATATATACATATACACACACACACACACACACACACACACATATATATATAAATTATTTGTGTAATATATTATAATGTATGAAATATTAATACAATTAATTATACATTATCATTACAATAATTATTAAAATAATAAAATAAAGAATAATAAAAAATACTGAAAAATATTAAATTAATTATTATTATTTGTGTGTATATATATATATAATGCAATGCCATCATTTAAATATATTATACTTAAACAAAAATAACTTTACAAATAATAATAAATAAGACATATATACATATATAAATTTCAAAACAACAATACTGCTAATATATACAGTTAATTAAATTAATATATAATACAAATTTATTACATATTTTGTATATGTTTTATATATATATATAAACACACAGTAATTATATATATATATAACATATACAGTATATGTATATATTTAATTACAAAATACCTTTACATGGTTGTCATCAAAACCAATGAGAGGTCACTGATGAGGTTTTTGGTTTTCTCACATCAGAAATACAATTAACTTTTTTATCTCAAAAGATAAGATTAAAAAGGATTTTTCAATATTTGAGCCCTTTAAAAGTGCAGTGTATAACTTTTTGCGCTCCTAAATGGAAAAAAAAAAAAAGAGTAATTTTCAAAATGTCAATATTTTGGCTAAATCGACTTCCTCTGAAGGAACCAATCAGATTTCAGCAGTCGCGCACGCAGACGTTCAGCTCTGTTTAGTAACAGGTGGCAGTGAAAGACGACCATCTGTTTATCTGAGATTAGTTAACTCTAACTTCAGAATCCCCCACACACACACACACACACACACACACACACACAATCACTAGGACCTGCAGACTCACATAAATTGAGCTACAAGCAGGTTTCAGGGAAAGAAATTAATTCCTTAAACATTCAAGAGGATTTAGATAAGCTGCATAGACATCTGTTTTGTTCATATCTCCCATAAAACACAATATCTAAATGAATACTAACAGATTATCTCTTACCATTTCACATCTAATGAAAGGACAGTTGATCTACAAATAGAGTAACCTATAAATAACTTCAACCTTACCAAACATGCCTTACAAACATGAACAAAATGCCACTGTTAACACTGTAAAAAATTATTTTAAAATTTTATAAATAAAACAATGATTATTTGAGTATATAGCTACTATTTCAGTTTTTCTTGCCTTTAAATGTCATATTTAATAAAACGTCACTTGCCATTTCTATGTGAGAATTGTTTATAAAACTGTCCAAACATGATATTAGCATCACTGTCATAATAAATATTAAAAAAATGAAATGACAGAAAGCAAGTTTCTGTGAGTAACTATGGTATTTTGACAGAAACTTAAGGTACAATCGCTCATTTTATATGAGGGATTGAGTGAAATTTTGAATTCTGATCAGCTCATTTGAGCTTTTCACTTCATAGCATGCGGTTTTTAAACCACCTGTAACAGTTTCGATAAATACAGCAGTAATTGACCCCTGAGACCTTTTAAGAGCCACTAATGTAGATAAACTTATTAAGCTCTCGCACGTTTTCCTCTAGTCCTTCCTGACCTGCACTGATGCTCATGCACAGCTTAATCTCACTTCAATTTCAATGCATTTTTAATGCAAAGCTGACAGATGAACACAGTGTGGACAGTTAATGTATCAACCATTGTGGGGTTCGAACCTTTGACCTTTCTGTGACCAAACACTAACATACAGCAGCCCAACATCAAAGCAGAGTCAATGACTATAAATACAAACAAAACTACTGACTCTATCCTGATAAAGCCATTACTCACTGTGTGCATGTGGCAGGTCTCTCTCAGCCGCTGATGGGGAAGAAAGCAGTGATTCCAGTGGTGTTTTCACTCAGGTCCAGTGGACGTGTGAGTGTTCACAGCTCAGGCGTCTGAGGCTAAATGTGGATGAGCGGTGACTTGATGAGTTCAATAATCTGCTCTAAACCCGACAGAGCACGAGTCTGACCAACATCTGACCGTCAACTAAACATATAATTCACCCTCTTCATTTTCATTCATATTTCACAAACTATACAGGCTACAAATTTGTATATAAATCAAGTTTGCTAATAAATCTCATATTCTTTGGAGTAATAAAGTCAGATAAATGATCTAAAATAAAATTGAGATAGCATGATGTGCAGTATGTTAGTAATATTATAATAATATGATACATATATGATATATATGAATCATATATATTACTATAAACTGTAAATTAATATTTTGTTGTATTATAATATATTGATATAATTATAAAGTTTACATTAAAATTAAGACACACACACACACACACACACGCATGCGCACACACACACACACACTTATATATATATTTTTGTAATATATACATAAAAAATTATCAATATATTCATATTAGATTAATAATAAAAAGTGTGTGTATTGTGTGTATATAATAAAACAATGATTATTTGAGTATATAGCTACTATTTCAGTTTTTCTTGCCTTTAAATGTCATATTTAATAAAACGTCACTTGCCATTTCTATGTGAGAATTGTTTATAAAACTGTCCAAACATGATATTAGCATCACTGTCATAATAAATATTAAAAAAATGAAATGACAGAAAGCAAGTTTCTGTGAGTAACTATGGTATTTTGACAGAAACTTAAGGTACAATCGCTCATTTTATATGAGGGATTGAGTGAAATTTTGAATTCTGATCAGCTCATTTGAGCTTTTCACTTCATAGCATGCGGTTTTTAAACCACCTGTAACAGTTTCGATAAATACAGCAGTAATTGACCCCTGAGACCTTTTAAGAGCCACTAATGTAGATAAACTTATTAAGCTCTCGCACGTTTTCCTCTAGTCCTTCCTGACCTGCACTGATGCTCATGCACAGCTTAATCTCACTTCAATTTCAATGCATTTTTAATGCAAAGCTGACAGATGAACACAGTGTGGACAGTTAATGTATCAACCATTGTGGGGTTCGAACCTTTGACCTTTCTGTGACCAAACACTAACATACAGCAGCCCAACATCAAAGCAGAGTCAATGACTATAAATACAAACAAAACTACTGACTCTATCCTGATAAAGCCATTACTCACTGTGTGC
The DNA here is from genome assembly GCF_001515645.1 of Sinocyclocheilus grahami. NCBI lineage: Eukaryota > Metazoa > Chordata > Actinopteri > Cypriniformes > Cyprinidae > Sinocyclocheilus > Sinocyclocheilus grahami. The sequence goes on from NW_015506404.1 coordinate 419,870, forward strand.
ATGTGGCAGGTCTCTCTCAGCCGCTGATGGGGAAGAAAGCAGTGATTCCAGTGGTGTTTTCACTCAGGTCCAGTGGACGTGTGAGTGTTCACAGCTCAGGCGTCTGAGGCTAAATGTGGATGAGCGGTGACTTGATGAGTTCAATAATCTGCTCTAAACCCGACAGAGCACGAGTCTGACCAACATCTGACCGTCAACTAAACATATAATTCACCCTCTTCATTTTCATTCATATTTCACAAACTATACAGGCTACAAATTTGTATATAAATCAAGTTTGCTAATAAATCTCATATTCTTTGGAGTAATAAAGTCAGATAAATGATCTAAAATAAAATTGAGATAGCATGATGTGCAGTATGTTAGTAATATTATAATAATATGATACATATATGATATATATGAATCATATATATTACTATAAACTGTAAATTAATATTTTGTTGTATATTGATATATTGATATAATTATAAAGTTTACATTAAAATTAAGACACACACACACACACACACGCATGCGCACACACACACACACACACACACATTTATATATATATTTTTGTAATATATACATAAAAAAATTATCAATATATTCATATTAGATTAATAATAAAAAGTGTGTGTATTGTGTGTATATATGTATATATATATATATATATATATATGGTTTAAAATATTTTATATTATTTAATAAGTAAATATTTGAAAAAATCTTATTTCTATAACAACTGTTTCCCCAAATTGTTAATATCCATCAATCTCAGCCATTGAACACAATTACCAAAGTTACTGTGTGAAAAATGATGTTTATCTATAACTACAACCCAGATTTGAATCCAGACTAATAATATCTGAAATTTGCATGCAATGGTCAATCAGCACAACATAAAATGTAAAAAAGAAAAAGAAAAAAGAAATCACACAAGTTAAGGAATTATGTTTTTATTCATTTTATTACAAGAAAATTCCACAATGCTATTTTTATATAATGATCAAGGATTTTATTATTGTATTCTCTCTCATTAGGTTCTTATCGTTACAGAAAATGTTATTATACAGATTTGTTCAATGTCTCCTCATTGCTTGGTCATATTCCGCAGGAGTGCTGGTCACATTTATCTGTACAATTCAATTGTTCGTTTTTTACTGTACATTTTTGTGTAGTTGATTAAAAAGGCAGTCAGCACTTAAATAAGCTGTGGTTTCTTTTTTTCCTCGTCTTTTTTAAAGTGTATTCAAATAAAATGTTCACCTGTGACTCCGCTCCCTGGGGGGACGGGGGCGGGGCTACACCAGGTCATGTGATTATAAGGAAGCTTCAGGGATTGGGCGACCAGGTCTGTGTTCCCCCGCGCACGACCTTTGTGCACCCACGCGTTTGGCACTGCGCACACAAACAAGACTCACGAGATATAAACGACAAGCAAAGCTCTTTGTGATGTCATAATGATGTGTACTAATGGGAGGAAACAAAAAGACAAAAAGTGCCACCCTCCAGAGTCCAGATTTCAAGTTGTCGAGTTCCTTCCCCGCGTCCAAAAACAAAAGCGCTCGTTTTGCAGTTATTTTTGCGTTAAGACGGGGAAATAATGTTCTTCATCTTTTTGTTTTCTCTCTCTCTCCTGGCAGGCACCTTCAGTTTCTATTAAAATGCTACAGCTATAAGATCTAGCATTGAACACACAAAGCAACTGCAATGAAAAGAACAAAGTTGCCTTAATATAATAATAACAATAATTAATAATAATGAGAAGAAAAATGCAATAATAATAATTCATAATAATACAGAATAAATCTCTTTTTATAATTAGATTTTATAATTTAAAAGTATATTTTTCTTTCTTTGAAATATTTTTTCTCTCTCATATGCATCTAGTTTTGTGATCAAGATGTTGACTATACTTCAGTGTTATCCAAATCAATAAAAACTAGCTGTGCCGTTGCATATTACAGTCAATGATATGTGAACATGCACCGTGAACCACCCGTCGCTCTCCGCCCGTCGGCCCCACTGCCGTGACATCATAGACGGCCGATGACCATGACGTCCACCACCTCGCCCTTGTGCAGCTCCACGTATTGCTCGGTTTTGGGAGGTAGCATCAGGAGTCCGTTAGCGCTGCGCATGCTCATGAGTCTGCTGCTAACCTGGTTCCCTGGAGGAAGACGAGACGGAGAAAAGCTTGAAAATATGGGACACTGCCTGGAGTCTGGACCACAAAACCTAAGACATAAGGGTCATTTTTTTAAAATTGAGATTTATACATCATCTGAAAGCTGAATAAATAAGCTTTCCATTGATGTATAGGACAATATTTGGCTGAGATACAACTATTTGAAAATCTGGAATCTGAGGGTGCAAAAAAAAAAAATCTAATCACAATATTGAGAAAATCGCATTTAAAGTTGTCCAAATGAAGTTCTTAGCAATGCATATTACTAATAAAAATTAAGTTTGAATATATTTACATTAAGAAATAAAACTTTACTTAAAGGAGTCATATGATGCGATTTCAAGTTTTCCTTTCTATTACCAATGTTATTGTGTGAAAAATTATGCTTTTCTATAACTACAACCCCGATCTGATTCCAGACTAATATCTGACATTTATAATGAAATTGTTAAATAAACCATTAAAGATCAGCTGTCCAAAACACTGCAGAGATCAGTTAATCAGTAGAACATGAAATGCAAAAAACAAAACAAAAAGACATTTAAATCCCACACGTTAAGGAATTATGTTTTTATTCATTTTATTACAAGAAAATTCCACAATGCTATTTTTATATAATGATCAAGGATTTTATTATTGTATTCTCTCTCATTAGGTTCTTATCGTTACAGAAAATGTTATTATACAGATTTGTTCAATGTCTCCTCATTGCTTGGTCATATTCCGCAGGAGTGCTGGTCACATTTATCTGTACAATTCAATTGTTCGTTTTTTACTGTACATTTTTGTGTAGTTGATTAAAAAGGCAGTCAGCACTTAAATAAGCTGTGGTTTCTTTTTTTCCTCGTCTTTTTTAAAGTGTATTCAAATAAAATGTTCACCTGTGACTCCGCTCCCTGGGGGGACGGGGGCGGGGCTACACCAGGTCATGTGATTATAAGGAAGCTTCAGGGATTGGGCGACCAGGTCTGTGTTCCCCCGCGCACGACCTTTGTGCACCCACGCGTTTGGCACTGCGCACACAAACAAGACTCACGAGATATAAACGACAAGCAAAGCTCTTTGTGATGTCATAATGATGCGTACTAAATAATGGGAGGAAAAAGTAAAAGTGTCACGTCAATGACACGTAAGACAAAAAGTGCCACCCTCCAGAGTCCAGATTTCAAGTTGTCGAGTTCCTTCCCCGCGTCCAAAAACAAAAGCGCTCGTTTTGCAGTTATTTTTGCGTTAAGACGGGGAAATAATGTTCTTCATCTTTTTGTTTTCTCTCTCTCTCCTGGCAGGCACCTTCAGTTTCTATTAAAATGCTACAGCTATAAGATCTAGCATTGAACACACAAAGCAACTGCAATGAAAAGAACAAAGTTGCCTTAATATAATAATAACAATAATTAATAATAATGAGAAGAAAAATGCAATAATAATAATTCATAATAATACAGAATAAATCTCTTTTTATAATTAGATTTTATCATTTAAAAGTATATTTTTTTCTTTCTTTGAAATAATATTTTTTTTCTCATATGTATCTAGGTTTGTGATCAAGATGTTGACTATACTTCAGCGTTATCCAAATCAATAAAAACTAGCTGTGCCGTTGCATATTACAGTCAATGATATGTGAACATGCACCGTGAACCACCCGTTGCTCTCCGTCCTTCGGCCCGCTCCTCTGTCATCATAGACGGCCGATGACCATGACGTCCACCACCTCGCCCTTGTGCAGCTCCACGTATTGCTCGGTTTTGGGAGGTAGCATCAGGAGTCCGTTAGCGCTGCGCATGCTCATGAGTCTGCTGCTAACCTGGTTCCCTGGAGGAAGACGAGACGGAGAAAAGCTTGAAAATATGGGACACTGCCTGGAGTCTGGACCACAAAACATTTCTCGAAATTGAGATTTATACATCATCTGAAAGCTGAATAAATAAGCTTTCCATTGATGTATAGGACAATATTTGGCTGAGATACAACTATTTGAAAATCTGGAATCTGAGGGTGCAAAAAAAAAAAATCTAATCACAATATTGAGAAAATCGCATTTAAAGTTGTCCAAATGAAGTTCTTAGCAATGCATATTACTAATAAAAATTAAATTTGAATATATTTACAGTAGGAAATAAAACTTTACTTAAAGGGGTCATATGATGCGATTTCAAGTTTTGCTTTCTCTTTGGAGAAAGTAACTCAGATATTCTCTTGTAAATTAAAAAGTAATGCGTTACTTTACTAGTTACTTGAAAAAAGTAATCTGATTACGTAACTCGCGTTACTTGTAACGCGTTACCCCCAACACTGCTTATGACTGCTTTTGTGCTCCAGGGTCACATATACTGCCTTAAACCAGAAACCACTAATGTCAGAGGAACCAACGTGCATCTTGCTATATCCACAGTAAGAGAAAATAAGAGAGTATAACAACCCTCTACGCACTCATTGGCATTAGGACATATATACACTAATAAATTATACATTTAAACAGCAATAAATTAATAATATATTTTTATATTATTTTATGCATTTCTTTTAAAAATATATCCCAAATCAAATCAGCTTCTCTTCACAAAATGACAGATATTTTACATGAACTCTAAAAAATGCTGGGTTGTTTCAACCCAAGTTTGGGTCAAATATGGACAAACCCAGCGGTTGGGTTCAAAACCCCCCAACCGCTGGGTATAATATATTTTTATATTATTTTATGCATTTCTTTTAAAAATATATCCCAAATCAAATCAGCTTCTCTTCACAAAATGACAGATATTTTACATGCACTCTAAAAAATGCTGGGTTGTTTCAACCCAAGTTTGGGTCAAATATGGACTAACCCAGCTGTTGGGTTAGTCCATATTTGACCCAAAGTTGTGTTGAAACAGCCCAGCATTTTTAGAGTGTAATATACATTTTTGAAACAACAGGCAATCAAGCATTTTTAGTGATAGAAATGTAGTAATTAACAATTAAAACATGGCAACCATACATGAAAATATATGGATTAGGGTTACTACACTCTAAAAAATGCTGGGTTAAAAAGGGACAAACCCAGCGGTTGGGTTCAAAACACCCCAACCGCTGGGTCAAAACAATCCAATAGCTGGGTTTGTCCCTTTTAACCCAGCATTTTTTAGAGTGTATAGTTTAAATTAAAACCATAAACATCATTTTTGTAACTTGAAATAATTGAAACTGTAATGGAAATAAAATAAAATATTAAAAACCCTTAAACTTAGTTGCTATGCCATTTCTACTTTTTAATTTAACTTGTTGTACAAAAATAACTCAAATTGAAATAAACATAAAAACTACATTAACATAAAAAAAAAAATACCAAAACTGCTAAAAATGACAAAAACACACAACAAAAGTACTACACTTTTAAATAAAAAAAAATTAAAATTAAAACAGAAAATAAAAAGTAATTAAAAATATTCATAAAAGCTAATATAATAAAAAACTAAAGCTGATTTTCTGAAATCAAAGGTGATTGGTAAACTCTAGCATTGGGATGGCACCTGCACAATTGTTCAAAAAGTCTAAAACAAAGAATGATTCTAAACAAACACTGTCATTCTGAAAGGAAAAAATCAAGAAAGAATATAATTTACATGTAGTGCATCAACATGGCATGCAACATGGCTCTTTTTACACACTTGTAAACAAGCTAATATATTGTTTCCTGTCAAATGCTCACTCAGAAAGTTTAGGCACACTAAAGTGGTCATAGCACACAAAACAAAGTAAAAAATATATCTGTACTAAAATTAAAAAGTGAAATTGAACAATTTATTAGCCAATGGTTAGTGACAAACATTCAGTTGCCTAACGCAATTTTGTCGCATATGCATGTGATTTACTAGCAATGTATAGGCAAAACAATGCAGGTCAGTTCTGCAAGACTTCTGTAATAATAATAATATTAATATAATGTGTTACCTGTGCTCTGTGCCCATGGCAGAGGTTCCTGATGGTGCCATGTCAAAATACAGCGGTGATACTCCGGACGGGGATCCAGCTTCACATCACATGACAACTGGAAACAATTAAGCACAATTTCGATGTTGTTATTAAGGCAGTCAATAGATTTGAATGTTTTGCAATTAATGTTTTGAAGTTCATTGCATTGACTTATTCTTTTATTTTTTAAATGAATACTTTCATCCAGCAAGGACGCATTCAGTTGAACAAAAGTGACAGTAAAGACTGACTATAATTAAATGTACAATGCAATATCGTTGACGAATAAAAACAGTATTGTTTCTGTCTGCAATAGCCCTACTGTGTTGTTGTAACATGGTGTGGTATATGGGCAACTCTGGTAACGCTGCCCTCTCATTCATTGATCTGCTAACCACTATGTTCATGTGTCCTCTGATAATAATAGCTTTCTAAGATTAAACATTATTTGAATAATTGGTAAAAAAAATCTCTTAATAGCCCTACAAAAATACACTGAGTGAGCAAAACTTTGTTTAATTACCATTATAACTATCTCACAATGTGTACATATGAATAAAAGCCTACATTAAAATCTGTCATATAAATTGGTCTCTTCATTAGAAATTAGCCTACGGATTTTTAATAATATTAAAAATATCTGTATGACATTATATTCTGCAGTTCTTCTCTGTTATACCAAATATCTATACTTTTCAAATGATCATATCAAAGTTAGAAATTCAAATATTGTGACCAAATAAATTTTGTAGGGTGCCACAAATTTGTAAAAATTTCCAAAGGGTGCCG